>NC_043004.1:47501944-47576944 GCF_006345805.1 Octopus sinensis | reverse complement strand
ATATATTATATGTATATTATATGTAATATATATAATATATATAATATGTATATATGTTGATATATATATATATGTATTATATATATTTTGTATATATATATATATATATATATGTATATATATATATAGGTATATATATATGATATATATATCTATGATATATATGTATAGTATATAATATATATATATATATATATATATATATATGTATTAGGTGTATATATATATATACATATTATATATATAAATATATATATATGTATATATGTTATAGAATATATATAGATATATATATACATATATATATATATATATTATATATATAGTATATACATTAGTATATACAATATATATATATTACATATAGATATATATATATATATATATATATTACATTTATATATATATATATTAATATATATATTATATATATATAGTATATATATATATATATATATATATATATATATGTATATATATATATATATATATATATATATAATACATATTAATATATATATATTATATAGATAATATAGTAATATATAATATAATATATATATTACATATATATAGTTATAGTATATATATATATATATATATATATAATGTATATATATATATATATAATATATATATATATATATATAATCTATGTATATATATATATATATATATATATATATTATATATATATATGTATATATATATATATATATATATATATATATATATTATATATATATATATATATATTATATATATATATATATATATATATTATATAATATATATAATATATATATATATATATATATATATATATATATATATATATATATATAATATATATATTATATATATATATGTATATATATATATTAAAGGCGGCGAGCTGGTAGAAACGTTAGCACGCCGGCCGAAATTCGTAGTCGTATTTCGTCTGTCGTTACGTTCCGAGTTCAAATTCCGCCGAGGTCGACTTTGCCTTTCATCCTTTCGGGGTCGATAAATTAAGTTCCAGTTACGCACTGGGGTCGATGTAGTCGACTTAATCCCTTTGTCTGTCCTTGTTTGTCCCCTCTGTGTTTAGCCCCTTGTGGGTAGTAAAGAAATATATATATATATATATGTATTGTTCGAATTATTCGAATGGCCACAATGTAATGGCTGACACAAATAAAACTTAAATGCGATTTTTGTCAGCAGCATGCAGTACAGCATCAGAAATACGTTTTTAGAAAATAGTCTGGTAAAAATTTGAAAAACTTCAAGAGTTGTGAAGAAATGTAACAGTATTCCTGTAGGTTATATATTACATACTTAACGCTTATACAACGTCGGCAGGCAAAATACTATAGTTTTCTTCTCAGGTATAACCTCTTATAGACGTAGTGTGTAAAAAAAAACAATTTATATTGGGGCAGGGAGGAACAATTCTGCCCAGTAGCAGCTAACGAGAACGCCTGAAGAAGTTCAGCCGTCTTGCTACCATATGCATACCCAACAAGAATCTTGGTGGAAACAGCTGAAACAGCATTAAATTAAACTAATGCTCCATGTATCATACTTATCGTATATGTACCGCTGACAGGCAAGACAATGTGGTCTACGTCTGAGATAAAATATCTGATAGGTGCGGTGCATTAAAAATGCAATATATGTCAGAGCGATGTATATATCTTTCAATATCGCTAACAACCACTGTCTGGACGATTATTATTTATTATATATAAATGGCTTTTTGAATGTAATGCTACTTCAATTACCTGTACGAGTTTATACACACACACACACACTCACACACACACACACATATGTATATATAAATATAAATATATAAATACCCTTAGACATTTATATATATATATATATATATATATATATTATATATATATATATATATATATATATTATATATATATATATATATAAATATAAATATCTATAAATCTGAAACGCGAAAAGTTTGTTTGTCTGGTTTTGGCATTGTAACGGGTTAAAGGGTACTAGATCCCGTCGGATTGACTCCAAAATTTACAGGGACATGTAAAATGAGGCGAAGATGCGAGAGGGCTTGGTTAGAAATCCCTATCTTAAAAGGTGTTGTTACTAGGGAAAAAAACGCACACTTTGACAAGTCTCCTCTCATTCTCTTATCTGCATGTCTTCCTCCGTCTCTCTCTGTTTCCTCCCTTCCCATCACTTTCTCTCTATAACGACGTTTGTCAGATACTACTATCTTTCCCCCGCTGCCTTCGACAGCGCTGTCCCTTCCCACACCCGGGCTTCCTCCCTCTCTCTCTGTATGTCTGTCTGCATTCATAGAGAGTTTTATTATCGCCGCCACAACCACATAATCATAACAACAAATATTAATTTATATATGTGTGTGTTATATATATATATATATACAAAGTGTATATATCTGTATTTATATATATATATATATAAATATATATATATGTATATATATATACATGTATATATATATATAATTTGTATACATTTGTATATATTATGCGTACACACACACACACACACACACATGTATATATAATATATATATATATATATATATATATCATATAATTAAGGGCTAAAGCCAATACACTGATTTATCCACTTATAATCCACATTAGAAAATTTAAATTTCGTTATCTCTATATTGAATCAATTTCGGAATTAATCTTATAAAAGATATATTCTTTCTTCAGTAGAGCTTTCGATGGGATATAAATAAAATACTCACGTCTAATCATGGAAAAAGCACAAGCTAAAAACATAACTACACTGAAGTACATCACTTATAGCTAAAAATAAAAATTAGAATAACCCTCTTTAGCCCTTAATTATATGATGTTTATACTTCAACCGTAACGGTTTTTTTAATATACTGCCACGCTTCCTGATGGATTCCTTTTCTGTAGAGAAAGGGACTTCATCCCATATTGTTAGTATATATACATATATATATATATATATATATATATATATATATATATATATATATATATATATATATATATATATATATATATATGTATATATATATATATATGTATATATAAAATGCGTATATATAACGTGTGTATTATGTGGTCGGTTGAGCTGAAAATATGCACACCTATGTTAAAAGTGCTGGCGGGTTTGCATGGCAACTATTTTCCCCCTCAAATGAAAGCCGTGACCTCTAGGACTAAATTCTTCATCTTATAAAATGTGGACCTGAATGAAATCGGGTTATATTAACCAAAATGTGAAAAGAGGTCTAAATGGGGCTGGAACGGGATTAAAATTTACAGGAGCGGGTGTTTAGGAATCCTCTGTTATAGCAAGCTAAACAATTTTCGTCAGCCTTTAAATCTTCAATGTGTTGCCGTCCATGATGAAGTTTTGAATGCTTGCATTGGTGAGTCGCCTGTCGTGAGAAAGAATCACTTCAAAACTTGGTGTGTAGGAATTTTCTTTTACATCAAGTTCAAAATTTTACGCCAGCCGTTAAACTGCCACTACGTTGCTGTCCGTCGTTAAGAAATGCCAGCCATGGTGACTCTACTATCTTCAGATTCTATCCCTTCAAACTTTGGTTTCTAATAGTTTTTAAAATTATTATTCAGCTTGCAAGTTCGTCTGTCCCTTTTAAATGTTAGTGTTTTGCTGTCTGCCTTGAAGCAGCCCTTTCCGTTGTCACTGCCTGATATTTATGATTGATGTTTCAAAATATTTTCTTCTCAACTTACTCAAGATTCTTGTTGTTTATAAATGGGAGAGATAGATAGAGAGTAAGAGAAAGCGAGGGAGAGTCCGAGAGAAAGGAAAAGTAAGAGAGTGGGAAAGTGAGAGAGAAAGGAGAGAGAAACAAAGAGGGAGAATGTGGTGATAAAAAACAGGAAGGAAGCAACAGAAAGTAACAACCACACTCTTACCCGCGCGTAGAGCGGGTCACCTTAGGCTAGTATATATACATATATATTTATATACATATATGTTCTGAGTTCAAATTCTACCAAGAACGACTTTGCAGTTCATTATTCGGGGTTGATAAAATAAGCACCAGTTGAGCACTGGTATCAGTGTAATTGACTTACTTGATCGCCCAAAATTGCTGTTCTTCTACCAATGTTATAACATGCATTCTATACGGTGGAAAATTGGCAGAATTGTTAGTATCACGTGCAAAATGTTTAAAGTACTCAGTTCAAACTCCAGCGAAGTCAACTTTGTTTTTCATAACGGGGTCGATAAAGTGTGTACCAGTTGAACACTGGGGTCGACGCAGTCGGCTTAACCCCTTTCCGAAATTGCTGGACCTGTGCCAGAACTCGAATCCAATATTATAACGTACACGCATATCCTCGCCTACTTTTTATCTACTCTCATAAAATAATCTATCTTGCTTAAATTTATTTGCTGTTGTACGCAAAAGCATATTAAGAAGCTAGTTAATAAGCCAACAAATAAATAACTAATAAAAAAGTAATAATGGTCAAGAAATAGGCGCAGGAGTGGCTGTGTGGTAAGTACCTTGCTTACCAACCACATGGTTCCGGGTTCAGTCCCACTGCATGTCACCTTGGGCAAGTGTCTTCTGCTATAGCCCCGGGCCGACCAAAGCCTTGTGAGTGGATTTGGTAGACGGAAACTAAACTGAAAGAAGCCTGTCGTAATATGTATATATATATATATATATATATATATATATATATAATATATATATATATATATATATATATATACATATATATATATATATATATATATATATATATGCGTGTGTGTGTGTTTGTGTGTCTGTGTTTGTCCCCGAAGCATTGCTTGACTACGATGATGGCTGGTGTGTTTATGTCCCCGTTACTTAGCGGTTCGACAAAAGAGACCGATAGAATAAGTAATGGGCTCACAAAAGAATAAGTCCCGGGGTCGAGTTGCTCGATTGAAGGCGGTGCTCCAGCATGGCCGCAGTCAAATGACTGAAACAAGTAAGAGAGTAAAAAAAGTAAATAGTAGTCCACCCCCACCCCAACGACAACAGCAGAAAAGCGAAGACATGTCTCAATACTGACACAACACACCTAAAGTAATCACAACCGATCCGTCAGCGAGATCAACATTCCCATCAGGGCAAGATTCACGTTTCTCAAACTGGTAACAACCGTTCCTGGTGTTTAAATCTTATTGCCAGGAGAGCAGGTTCGGGTTTTTTAGCAACTACTTTGGGAGAGAAATTCAAAACAGGTTGAACCGAGTTTCTATTTCATATCGCATCATAATTAACCACGTGGATAAACTCACATAAATCTTTCCACCTACTGTAGCCCACCCTAAATCTAACCCTAACCCTACATCAACGACAACAACGAGAGCAGTGACAACTACAACAGGAATAAAAACAATATGGGAAGCACTCCGTCGGTTACGACGGCGAGGGTTCCGGTTGATCCGAATCAATGGAACAGCCTGCTCGTGAAATTAACGTGTAAGTGGCTGAGCACTCCACAGACACGTGTACCCTTAACGTAGTTCTCGGGGATATTCAGCGTGACACAGAGAGTGACAAGGCCGGCCCTTTGAAATACAGGTACAACAGAAACAGGAAGTAAGAGTGAGAGAAAGTTGTGGTGAAAGAGTACAGCGTGGAGCTTTAGGTGTTTTCGCTCAATAAACACTCACAACGCCCGGTCTGGGAATCGAAACCGCGATCCAACGACCGCGAGTCCGCTGCCCTAATGACTGGGCCATTGCGCCTCCACAAAAACAATAACAGCTACAACAGCAATTGCTACTGCTAGTAGAAGAATAACAGCAGCCACAATAGCGCCCGAAGTAACAAGAACCTGAGATGTCCTGCTAAATAACTCATTATCCAGTCATCTTATCGCAATAAACTTATTACCATCATCATCGACGTCTTCATTACTGCTGTCATAATCTTCCTCTTTTTCCTCCACTTCTTCCACTTCTTCTTCTTCTTCTTCTTCTTCTTCTTCTTCTTCTTCTTCTTCTTCTTCTTCTTCTTTTCTTCTTCTTTTTCTTCTTCTTCTTCTTATTATTCTCTTCCTCCTCTTTCTCCTTCTTCTTCTTCTTCTTCTTCTTCTTCCTCTTCCTCTTCTTCCTCTCCTTCCTCTTCCTTCTTCCTCTTCTTCTTCTCCTTCTTCCTCTTCTTCTTCTTCTTCTTCTTCTTCTTCCTCTCCTTCCTCCTCTTCTTCTTCTTCTTCTTCGTCTTCTTCCTCTCATTGTTGTTGTTGTTGTTCTTCTTCTTCTTCTTCTTCTCCTCCTCTTCTTCTTCTTCTTCTTCATTGAAGATTCGGTTGACGACCAGCCTCATCACTCCGCTTTCTTCGTTCAGACTAAAACACACGTTAACAACACTCATTTGGAAGCTGAAGTAAAATTTCAGGAATTTTACCTCTATTCGCGCGGTCTGCATTGGAAGAAGAAGGGGATGAATTTCCATGAATTTCCTACATAACTCATTTACCGTAGATACAAACATTTCATTCTCCAATGGATATTGTAAATAATGATTCGCGTATAACAGAACCAGTTATTTAGGGTTGCGTGGACCACTCCAAGCACCACTACTGCGTTTAAAAGAGTAATTTTGCATGAATATTTCTCTGATCTTTCTGCTCAACGCAAGACTAACCATTAGCAAACGTTTCCAAATATTGGAGAATTCCAGTTGTGACCATCGCATTGTCTATCTTTCCCTTTCATGTGTAGAATATATAAGTTTACAATCTCCAGTGTATCTTTTGAGTTATATTGTAGAGTAAGATTTAAAGGAGATTTAATGATTCTTTTATGTCCTTAAAATTTTGAGTTTTCACGAGGAAGCGTTCTTTTCTGTCTCGTGGATTATTTTGTGCTGGTAGCATTAAATTCGGAAAGTAAGTAATAATAATTATCTCTACTAAGCTGCATTATTCTGTAAGCAGCTTTGATACTTTGATGACTGTGGTGCTATATAATTTGATGCAGTATAAATTGTGTAATATAAAGACACATTTTATAATGTCAAAGATTAGAGAAGATTAGGAAAGTAGCGAATTTCACGTTGTTAATGGGAATACAATGACGAAATATAAGTCAATTTCTTTGTAGAATAAAACAGTTGAACATAAATCTTGTTGTTGGAGAAATTACATTTTGTGTGTAATTAAGTAAAAGATTTAAAATTGTGTGTAATATTACACGTATATAAGTCTACATTAACGATGTATCTCAAAGCAAATTCAGATATAGATAATAGCATAGGTTAAAAGCCCGTCGAATAAAATAAAAAGGCAGAAATCAACCCAAGAAAAGCGAACTACGCAGCTTTTGAGATACTAAATATACCTATTTCTTTACAACCCACAAGGGGCTAAACACAGAGAGGACAAATACAGACAAACGGATTAAGTCGATTACATCGACCCCAGTGCGTAACTGGTACTTAATTTATCGACCCCGAAAGGATGAAAGGCAAAGTTGACCTCGGCGGAATTTGAACTCAGAACGTAACGGCAGACGAAATACCGCTTAGCATTTTGCCCGGAGTGCTAACGATTCTGCTAACTCGCCTTGACAAACAAATCTCGCCTTGATATACTAAATATACCATGGATCGAGTTTACAAAACATTGTAATCCAATATATTATTGATAATTCTTCCATCGACTTTTGACGCTGACTTAGGGACTGCCAAAAATAACAGGTAAAAACGAGAAATGAATAAAGACGATATAAGATGAGGGAAATGTACGTGTAATGGTGATAAATGAAACAATGTCACCAATTTCACTGCACCAGAACAGGGGATGCACCCGTACAGAAGACTAGAGGGACATAACTATTCACGACAATACTGTTCTTACAGGCTCCCAAACTATGAAATTGGCCCTAGAGTTTTCAGTCACCTACAAGCGATAGAATTCAAGTCTGATTGGGCAGTTCTTCAACAAATCGTGTAATCCCGCGATAGGAGGTTAAAAACTGTGTCTGTTCCCAATTATTTTATACTCTCCGTAATTCAGAGACTACGTAAATGGAATTATTTCATTTTTGCATATGTGCGGATTATCCAAGCCACTGCAGCAAGATAAGACATAGAAAAGCGTGCATATCAGACTCACTCTCTCGTTTATTCATAATATGCACAGTAGCAAGAAAGAGAGAAATGAAAACTGAATTTGTATAAGAATGCAAGATATTGTCAAAGTGGCTGAAGTGCTCTGGAGTCTAAGCAGTAACGTCAAACCTGGGGTGTGTGTGCATCCAGAAAATGAAACATGATTCCAAGTTACACTGTATGATGGGATGTTGTTACTTTCCAGTTGGTGCCTTCTGCTACCAATTTCGAAGCCGCAGGTATGAAAGTTATATGTTTTAGCGACGCATATTTGAATGAAGTGGAAACATATCTCTAAATGTAGACATAGATATTTAATGTTCTTATATACATATTAATGGATGGCCACATATTCCTTTGATTTGCCTTGATTTATATTCTACAAGATGACCAAAATCCCTATTTCCACACAAAATTTTGAGTATTTCCAGATTAGTTGGCGACCACGAAAGTGTTGTATTGAGTTCCATTTTCCTGCAGCGATCTCAAGTGACCTGCTAATGATCTACCATAAGCTTTTATTTATTACTGTGTTTGCTTAGACACATCCTTTATAATGACACCGTTATATGATTCCTATGTGGTTTCTAATTGCCGAGTGGAGAATATGTGTCTATTTGTGCGTACGCATACACACAAATATATACATATATACATACAAACATATATATATATAATATATATATAATATATATATATATATATATATAATATATATATATATATATATAAACAACTTATAAACAAGGACAAAAGAAAGAAATTTCTAATGCCAAATATGCCGAAAATAGACACTTCGTCAATAACTATATAATTTATCACTATAAGTACTCGTCTCGAAGGAAGCCGACAGAAATTTCTAAAAACATCCGTTATTACCATATCGGAGCCGATTTCAGAGTTAATTCATAAGAACCTTCTCTTCATCAGTGATAAATGCGGCAAAGGAATAAATGAAATACTTACTTATACCCATGGAAGATATATATATATAAACATATATATATGTATGTATAAGCATGAATGCCTGTGTGTGTATGTGTGTGTGTGCGTGTGTGTGTGTGTGTGTATGTGTTTGAGAGAATACATGTGCGTGTTCTGCATTTTATTTTCACGCATCATTACTCTCTAAATTCCGGGAAAATTACTGAAAATTCTGACTTTTCACCTGCAAATCCAATAAAATTTTTTAATAGAAAATTCTGGAAAGAATTCATTCACTCTAGGTTAGAAAATAGTGAGTTTGTAAATATTATGCCCGAAAATCTAAGTCTTTGATTTATTTTGTGACTGTATGGTAAGAAAGTTGCTTCTTAATCGCATATTTTCTGGTATAGGCTCCGGCCGTGCAAAGTCTTGTGAGTGGATTTAGTAGATCGAAACTGAAAGAAGCCCGTCAGATATGTCTATCTATCTATCTATCTATCTATCTATCTATCTATCTATCTATCTATCTATATCTATCTATCTATCTATCTATCTATCTAACTATCTATCTATCTATCTATCTATCTATCTATCTATCTAGCTGTCTGTCTGTCTGTCTGTCTGTCTATCTATCAATCTATCTATGTGTTTGCGTCTGTGTGTCGTTATGTTTGTGTTGTCCCCCACTACCACTGCTGGACAACCGGTGCTGGTGTACTTACGTCTACGCACCTTGGCAAAAGAGACGTGTAGAATAAGTACCAGGATTTAAAAAGTATCAATACTGGAGTCTATTAGCTCGACTAAATATTATTCAAGCCTGTGCCAAACAATGGCCACCATATAATGACTAAAACATAATTATGACCCTAGTATTCATCTATTGCATTTCAATTTGTTTTAGGATTAAAGTTAGGGTTAGGGGTGGGGGAAGGTTATCTTTTTACTTCACAAATGTAAATAAACCCAATCTGTTTCTTAAACGAAGGACATTTTCATACGGCACAGGATGTTTTTACTTCAATAGAGGTATTTGATTGGTTGAAATTGCAGAAATTGAAGAAAAAAACAACAAATATCTTACAAACTATAGAATTTTCTCAATGAAGCCAAGAGAAAAAGATGTTTTATAAACACATTATATCAGTATACGAAGTTTAAAATTTTTTAATTTACCAAGAAATTATGTTAAAAACTGCCGTTCAAACCGAAAAGATCCAACGTTACCTATATGGAATAACTAATGTAAGAAAGCATTAATGGGAAATGGCAGGTAAATTATTGCGGCAGCTGAATAGAAAGACATTTGCTAGATATCGTAAGAATATCTCACGTAGTCAACACATTTTCAAAATTGGCGTGTCTCGTGCTCTTGTGTAAATGCGAGAGAATGAATGAATACTTTGAACATTTCTTTGGCAAATGCAAATACCTGATTTATACATGATTAAAAAAAAATAACAGTCAAAACAAGACATACGTATTACTTAAATAATGTATGAAATATTTAAAACTACATTTTATACCTTCATTAAAATTTTCCATTTGTATTATTATTATTTTAATCGTCTAATATTTGCTTGCAGCATATCTTCCTTCCATACAGTATATGTATGTATGTGTGTATGTATGTATGTATGTATGTATGTATGTATGTATGTATGTATGTATGTATGTATGTATGTATATATGTATGCACGTATGTATGTATGTATATATAAAATGTATGTGTGTGTGTATATATGTATATATATATATATCTATCTATATCTATCTATATCTATAATTATATCTATCTATCTATCTATCTATATATATATATATTTATATATGTGTGTGTGTCTGTGTGTATATATATATGTGTATATATATTTATATATGAATATATATATATATTCATATAAATACATACACACATACATACATACATACATACATACATACATACATACATACATATATATATATATATATATATATATATATATATATATATATATATATATGTATATGTATACCAAAACAACATTTAATTTGTTTTTCTTTAAATTGAAGACATTACATAGCACGCTGATATTTTCTCATCTACTTTTTGTTTGTTAAACTGAATCTAGAACTACAGTAATTGAATGGAATATTACCAATTAGCAAGCTATTGTTATATAGTTTCTTAATAAAAGCCATATGATATTTCTTTACATTTTACGTTCAATCATTTATGAATTCGTCAACATTTTTGAAAGAATTTTTTTTTCTTGCGAACGGGTAAATACCACAATTTTCCTTTGTATTTTAATTTTAGATTATATTAATACATTTTCAGAATTATTCAATATTATATTTACTGTTCCATCTAATGTCATAAGATTTTTGGTTTTATTTAAGGAAATGCATTGTGTACATTTATATTTATATCGTAAGTTACTTACAGTTATATATGTATTCATTATGTTTCAATCATTTGTGTTTCCTCATCATCTAAATTAATTGATTTCGAAATAATCTTGCTGAGCAACAGATGTGAAACATGCCATGTCCGTCTGTATCACTCTCCCTCCCTTTCCCTCTCTCTCTATATATACAGGACTTGGATAAAATAATGAAAACACCTTAAAATTTCAAACAAATGTATTTTAATATGAGATACGACCGTCTTTGGCAGTAATTACAACTTGAATTCTACGAGGTATGGACTCGTGCAAAGTTTGAATTGTTTCCAAAGGAATTTTTGTCCATTCCTCAGCCAAAACAACCTCCAGTTCTTGTAGTGATTATGGTGGGGGATATCGACTCCTTACTTGTTTTTCTAAAATGCACCATACATCTTCATTGATATTGAGATCTGGGGACTGTGTTAGATAAGATGTTCAACTTTACTAGAATGTTCCTCATGCCATTCAGTTACAACTTTAGCTGTGTGAATTGGTGCATTATCATCCTGGAAGATTGCGTTTGCCTCTGGAAACAGTTTCGCAACCATAGGATGAATTTGATCAAATAAAATGCTTAAATAGCCTTCACTATTAATTCTGTCATGAAGGGAAACCATTGGGCCGGTGGATTTCCAAGATATAGAGCCTACCCACCGATCATCACAGATCCTCCTCCCTGTTTAACAGTTGGAAGAGAACCGTCTGGGTCAAATGCTTCTTTTGGCTGTCTCCACACGTATACTCGGCCGGTGGTCGGAAATAAGGTAAGAGATGACACGTCCGAGAAAATAACATTTTCCCACTGCTCTAAGGACAATTATGTAGGTTTTTACTCCACTCTTTGCAACGTTTGTTTTTGAAAGTGGTGGTTTTCTGAATGCAGCCCTCCCGTGAAATTCGGCTTTGAGCAGCTGCCGTCGAGCAGTTGTTGTGGTAACTAGATTTTCGAGGTGGTCATTAAGCTCAGCAATAATTTTGGGAGCTGTACTTTTGTAATCCTTTCTAACAATTCGCGTAAGAGTCCGACGGTCCCTATCTGAAAGTTTTGTTTTTCTTCAGGAGATTTGTTTCGACGAGGAGGTTTTCCCCCTTTCTCAAAGGCTGTCATTACTTTCGATACAGTAATTTTTTATACACCAAACATTTCGGCTGTTTTCGCTACGCTAGCGCCTGTCATACGAGCACCAACAATTTGAACTCTTTGAATTTTATTTACCTTTTTTTATGATATCTGAAAATAAAAAGCAATTTTATCAAAGCATATTAAGCTACACTAATAATAAATAAAAAAAATATAAAAATACTCAAGTTTTGACGGTTTTATAGATATTTCAAAATTATGATGTTATGATGCTAGGTGTTGCCATTATCTTGTCCAAATCCTGTATATATATTCTTATACTTGTTTCAGTCATTTGACGGCAGTCATGCTGCATCACCGCCTTAAAGGTTATTTTAGTCGAAGAAATCGACCACAGGACTCATTCTTTCTAAACCTAATTCTAATTCTATCATTCACTATCGCCGATCCGCTAGGCTACAGGGACGTAACACCGGCTATTAAGTGATGGTGGGTGGGGTAAAACATAGGCACAAATACACACACACACACACACACTCACACACACACACACACACACACACACACATATATATATATATATATATATATTTACGACGGGCTTCTTTCTATATGGGCTTGTTTCTGTCTATAGTACAAGACACGCTATAGTAGAAGACTTGCAGTGGGACTGAACGCAGAACCTTTTGGTTGGGAAGCGTGACTTCTTACCATGCAGCCACATATATGTATATGCATATATTTATATACGCATATATGTTTGTACGTGTATCATTAAAGAAAATAATATTCTCATTCCGTTATTTGACTGAGTGTTAAAATCGGTAGAACATCAGGAAGAATATTTTCTTTTGTAACAGTATCGTAAGCACGTGATTGCATCATCCATACTCTCAACAATGCGCCCTTAAATATGGTTTCTGATTTCAAATATCTTGGGTCATACGTATCATCATCTGGAAAAGATTTTCTAACTATGGCTTGGTCAGCCTGTAATGACATGCATAAGATCTGGTTATCAAATCTAAGTAGAGACTTCAAACTTGAAATCTTCAAAGCCACAGTCGAACCAATTCTACTATATGGCTCATAAACCTGGACGTTATCAAAGAAGCTTGAGAGGCGGTTGGATGAAACCTACACTCGCCTCCTTATGAGAGCTCAAAATCTCTCGTAGAAGCGCCATCCAATCAAAATGCAAATATATGGGAAACTACCACCTGTGTCATCGCTTGTGAAAGGTAGGAGAGTCCAGTTTGCTGGACATTGTTGTAGAGCTGAAAACGAGGCAATTTCTACTCTTCTCCTCTGGAAACAATCTACTTACAATACCAGAGGGCGCACACTGTCCTACCCTGATGTAATCTCCAGGGATACAGGCATCCAGCAACAGGACCTCCGTAATGCTATGATGAACCGTGAAGTCTGGCGTAGCATGGTAAATTCCATTGTCTCGACCAATGTCGAAAAATGATGATGATGAAGCACGTCGGAAAAAATGCCCAGCAGTATTTCCACCCTCTTCACTTCCGGAGTTTAATTTCCGTTTTACATTTTTTTCATCAAAGTATATGTCAAGTACTGCAGCTGAACGTATCAAGTAACCTCTTATCATACAGAGTATGTGCGAAATGTAGATAGCTTTGTAGCTCGAAAGGATGAACGATAAAGGTGTTGTCGACAGAATTTGAACCATTTCCATTCTGAGTTTAAATGCCGACTAGGTGTGAGTAACATTTGATTACTGCGGTCAAAATAATCCTCGTTCATCTGTGTGTATTCATTTGATTCTGTCCTGCAAGACATTTGTATGTTGGAAGGGTAATTTTATTAAATTTCAGTCACACGTTAAGTTTGTGGTTTCTCGTCTTTAGTCATATTTATTCTTTCCCTTGAAATCTTTTGATACGCTATTCTTGCGTCCTTCTGAGGCGAGTTTGCATTGAAATTAGTTTTAGGAATAAACATTGTAGTAGAAGCACTACAAAAATCTACCGGTGAAGCAATATAATAATATAATATAAGGTAATAGAACGGAAAAGAATATTATACAAATATAGAGGGTGAGGGACGGTTGTGTGTTAAGAAGTATACATTCCCACCACATTGCTTTTGCTTCAGTCTCTCTCCGTGGGAAATTAACTACTTAAGAGATGAGAGCAGTAACTACTCAGAGAATTAATACTTGTCGCTACTTAAACCTGGCTATTTCGTAGGAATCGATGCTACTGCTTTTTTTAAAAGCCCGCAAGGTCACCTCTTGCAGTTATCTCTAGCAGGAGATTATCCATTACCGAAAATGAGCACAAAGATGTAGAAAACTTACGGTCTGGTGACATTGCAGGGATTCAGCCCCCTGCTTGCATTATATATTGGCTGTAAATGGTATCGAATAACCAACTGAAGGAGGTGTCCTCCTGGGGTTAAAATTAGCAATGTCAGTGGTTACTACTGACCAGTCATGCTTAAGTGGTAACAAGCATTAATTCTCTCAATAGCTACTGCTCTCATCTCTTAAATAGCTAATTTGCTGTTATATATATATATATATATATATATATGTATATATACATATATATGTATATATATATATATGTATATATATATATATATATATATATATATATATATATATATATATATATACATATATATATATGTATATATATATATATATATATATATATATATATATATATATATATATATATATATATACATATATATATATATGTGTGCGTATGTGGATGTGTCCGGCTGTTTCTCTGTCTGTGTGTTCGTGTTTGTCCACCACCATGCCCTGACAACCAGTGTTGATGTGTTTACATCATCATAACCCAGCAAAGGAAACCAATAGAACAAGTACAACGCTTTAAAAAAAAAAAATATTAGTAACACGTGTTTCGGCAGTCCAATAATTGAAAGAGAGATAAAAGATGATATATATATATATATATATATATATATATATATATATACTGTCTTATGTATACACACGCACACACACACTCTCTGTCACACACACACACATTCACACACACACACACACACACACACACACACACACACACACACACACATATATATATAAACTGTGTCGTAATGCATCTAGTGTAAATACGGCTCCCCATATGTAATGATATAATGATGTACACCTAGAACCACGGAAACATCGTAGGAGTGAAATTTTAAGATTTCCCGATTTTGATAAATCTTTACCCAGCAACACCATTGTTATGTTCTGTGTTACATCACTTCTTTCTCTTTCAGATTCTTCAGTTTTTGGGTGAACCACGCTAAGAACGTCACTCATCTCTAAGAATAATAGGACGTGGAAAAGGACTTAAACGATGAAGAAAAGTCTGTCATCATCAAGGAATGTGCTTAAGGTACCTCTCTTGATGTCATTGCAGAGAAGTTAGGTCGTCATGTGGACATGGTAAGGCGTTTCCTGATGGACCATTCGCCAAGGAAAAACCGATCTGATTGTGAGACCCCCAAGACTGTTACAGCTGAGAATTTAAGGGATATTGGCCGCAAGATACGTGGAAAACCTGGACAAACAAGCAAAGCACTTTTCCACGCCTCTGGACTTCCTCATGTAACGAAAACACCAGAAATTGCTTCCGTGCGATGAACCCTGAAACTGCCTCCTTTAACGCACCATAATAGGTGTTTGAGGCTTCAATGGGCTCAAAACTACATTTCATTAGACATGAGTTGTGTTCTGTTCACTGACGAAACCAGAGCAACTTTCGACAGACCTGACAGTTGGGTAAATAGCTGGACCTATTTTGAAGATGAGCCTCACCAACATCTTCGACGTCAACAGAAGCGTGGGGGATCATGTTGGGGACTGGTATCATTGGGGACAGACTTGTTGTCCCAGTCAATGTGACTGCAGCCAACTCATGAAAGAGGTCATAGATCCCTGGCTAGCTGACATACTGCTTGTCACGTTTAAGGAATCTCGTATTCTTGCTCTCTCCCACTCTGCAAGGACCACTCAAAAATTCTTACGGCATACAAATAGATGGGCTATTTTCATTTAAAAGCTATTAGCGTGGTTCAGCCACATACTGAAGACTCTGAAATTAAAAAATAAAGTACGTTACATCGTATAATGAAAACATAACAATGGTGTTGCCATAGTGAGCAAACCAGCTGAGAATAGTTTTATCAAAAGCGATTCGAAGAAAACGGAAAAATCCTAAATTTCACTCTTAAGCTATTAGAGTAGTTCTGAGAGTATATGCCTGTGCCCATCTATGCAGTTGCACACACACACACACACACACACACATATATATATATATATATATATACACATATATATATATACTCATATATATGTATATATATATACATATATATAAAGGGGTAAAGACCCCCTTCGGTCATGAATGACCATGGGATTGCACCTAGAAAGTTACCCTCCTAGACACAAGTCCGGGCAAGGTTGTTTATGGAAGACCAGCAGTCGCCCATGCATACCAACCTCCCCTCTCCACGCCACCAGTGTTATCCAAGGGAAAGACAAAGGTCGATACAGCTTGGCACCAGTGACGTCGCAACTCATTTCTACAGCTGAGTGAACTGGAGCAACGTGAAAATAAAGTGCCTTGCTGAAGAACACAACACGCAGCCCGGTCCGGGATTCGAGCTCACAACCTCACGATCGTAAGCTCGACGCTCTAACCACTGAGCCATGCGCCTTATATATATACATATCTATATGTATGTATATATATATACATATCTATATGTATGTATATATATATACATATATACATATATGTATATATACATATATATATATGCATACATACGTACGTTTGCATGGATTTATGTATGTGTATGCGCGCGTGCGTGCTTCTGTATGTTGTGCATGATTGTATTTAGCCCGATTTACTAAACTATTGGATTCTATATTTCACATTTCATCTGTATAAGCTTCCGGAGCAGATTCACCGGAATATATTAATTTGATTGTTAAATTATCATTAGTAATGCATATGCATCACAAGGACAAATTTAGAAAAAGGTTTTATTAAACTGTACAAATAATTTGATTGGACGATTACAAAAGTCTCGCAGCTTTACACAGTCGTTGTTTCATAAATATGGTTACAATCCTTGACATTATCAATTGAATATGGAATAATATAAAGCTATACTATGATGATGATGACACAACCGCCAGGCATCTTAAGTATTATTCGAAGAATATGGAGGTTCGTTTTTATGCGTTTTCAATAATTTAACCATTTTAAAATTAAAATAATGATGCCTTGAGAAACGATGCTTTTATAGAGAATACTTATTACGTAAGAATTAACCTGAACAATTTCAAGCGACACAAGTTTCCAATATGTTAGCTCTACCGTAATGCACTCTATTTAATTAAGAAGTAATATAGCCAAAACTCTTTTAAAATTAAAATACATTCTGCTAAAAGACATGTCTATCGCAAGATATCTTTATATATAAAAGTGAAGTTGTGTGTCTGTCTCCTACGATTTAGATTCGTAACTACTCCCACATTTTGCGGTTCAGTTTAACCAAAACCGGGTATCTTATAGTCGTGATTCATATCGAGCCCTTCTGCGTATTAGCGCGCGTCTACGATGAGTCTACGATTAAAAAAAAAATTTACCATAATTTTTTCTATTTTAATGCATTTTCTCGCTATTATATAAGGGAAGTAGCTCTCTAAAAATGTCTACGATGAGTCAACGATTTAAAAAAAAAATTACCATAATTCTTTTTCCATTTTTAATGCATTTTTTTGCTATTTTTGGCTATAACTCTCTAAAAATGCTTATATAGTTATTTCCCTTACAAACCCGGGCAACGCCGAACGATACTGCTAGTTTGATCTAAATTTCAATTAGAAAATCAAATAAGCACACATACGCATGCACCCAAGCATGCACGTACGCACACCCGTACACACGTACACACACATGCGTATATAAAAAAAAGATGGCCGCCAACCTCAGTCGAGCATATGTCTTACGTTTGCTATTTTTTGAAACGCCCATGAAGCTGAGATGAGTCAGCGATTCTTCTTGGTTTTCTCATAGCTGCTGCTGCAGGATATCTAATGTGTGACGGAGAGCTGGCTCTGCACTGAGGGATCTATTAGTCTGAAATGTTAAAGGACAAAAGTTGACTTTGAACGGATTTGAACTCATAACTTTAATAACCGGAACAAACGTCACAACACGTTCTGTCCGACACGCTACCGCCTCTTCGCATAAACAACGTTACACGCGCATGCGTAAACATACACGCACCCGTGTATATATTTTGTATACAAAACTATTTTCGAGTTTTACATGTACAAGGTGTTTCTCAGTTATGTAGAATCTATATTTAAAGATTTCCTTGCTTTTGGGCAAACTACACCTAAAAAGTGGAATGAGGTGAATCGGAACGGAACTGTCATATCTTCACATTTGTTTTAAAGACATACTATACTTATTGTAAAATATATTTCAGGTCAAAAGCATTCGTTTAAAGAGATTTTAACAAAGATCAATGCTTCTTACTTTTTAAAAATATATTTAGGACTGCATTATCTAATGTATCCTCCTTATTCTTAAGGCAATAGCGTTTGATTTGAACAAGATTTGGCTCTATTTGAGGCCGGCTGAATAAATGTTGTAGACACTGCTTTAGTGCAGGCTAATGTAATTTTTAACGGCATGGTGCGTTAAATGTTTCCCGTGATAAAGTACTATCTCTTATCAAGAATAGGATCGATATATAGAACGTGAAAGTGATACCAAGTACAGTCAGGATTTCCAGAAAGTGTTCCATTTTTTACTGAGCTATGTCTCATAATTATCTTCAAATTATTTGAAATATTTCAAATCATATACAAGAATTATTCAAATATAGCGTCCTGGTTAAACTGCGGCCCGCAGGACTTCCTGAATGGAAAACCGAAGAAAATTTACCCTGAATATTTTAGTATTGCGACCCGCCTGATAATGATGAGCTATGTCATTTGGAGTCCTGTACTCGAAAAAGGTTGTCATGCCTGATATATACGTTCCGTCACATTTTATCTAACTTACAATAACACTTCATTTCATTACCTGAATATTTAAAGGGCAAAGGGTAGCTTGAATTATGAGAGGTTTTATGCCTCACTCGAATAATACAGTACCCTAGCATACACCTAAGGTTATAATCAATCAAGTAAACTAATTATTTTATGTTTTCTGTATAATAATATGATCAAAATTACTTCAGTTACTAGATTGTAGTTCACTGTTATATAAAAGAACAGGAATTAATACTTCACATTTTATTTTAGTTTTGCGTTTTCAATTCAGATTGCACACAGGCTTAATTTACCTTCCAGTAATTGAGTTTTTAATTAAATAAGTAGAAATAATATTGAATGATAATTTATTCAATTGTCTATACACACTGAACTACAAATACTGGCATTGTTCATTGTAAAATTTAATCAATAATGTACAATTTTATTTTAAAAAAATGAAAGCAGTAGCTCTCTTTAAGCTGTGCTCTACCGTAAAAAGTTAAGATCGATCGATCAATCAATCAATTTATTTATTTTCACAGTACCATAATGACTCGTCGCTTGCTAATGACTTGTTCTTTGGCTTAATAAGAGATATGTTATTCAACTTTCGACAGTTTGTTCTATGTTACAAATGATGTTTCATCTTTAGAACAATCACGGCTCAACGTCACCATCAACACTATCCACCAGCCACAAACAACCAACAACACCAACATTGCAAATTCCATCGCTATTATCATTAGTGTCAAAGGACATTGGCAACAGAATTGCAAACTAAGTGAACATCACTACCAACAAAAGCTACTCGTATTTTGGAGTAGCAACATCACTAACACTATATTTTACTACTAAATTTTACCTAGAACAATATCGTCGCCAAAAGATTGCTACTATATTTTAGTACAATACTATTATTAGTAATAGCACCACCAACACAACCAACACCTCCAACAAGAGCAAAACCAACACTACAGTTTACCACTATACTAATAACATCAATAACAACGAGGCAGCACTTCCTAATCCACCACCATTATCAATAACAACGTCGCTTCCACCTACCGCTTGTCTTTACTCATATTTGTAACATCGAGATCACTCTTACATGGTAACCCAATCTGCTAGAAATACCAGCCAAATCTACTTCAAAGCACACTCTAAGGTTTGGAATCAGTGTTTATCTACCAGTTTTTGCTTATGGACCTATTTGACTTGTATTTTACTCCCCTGGACCCCCATACCTATTCGATGTTTTAAAAAACTACATCATATTTCTGTAATTAGATATTAGGAATTAATATGAGAAAATAAAAAAAAAATGTTTGGGTTTTTCAGAAATATAACCAGTTTATCGCACGAAAAATTTAACAGCAAAATCATATATGAACACCCAGTGGTCATGCGGACCTCCAAGGATCATGTGAACCCTTGTTTTAAATAAAGAAGGTCTTAGATAATGTACTCCTACATATCACTAGTAAAGAATGTGAACCATTGCTCCATTTTCACAACACTATCAGCATCAGTGTAACTATCACCATGACTAACTTTGACATTTGTCACAAGCCGTCACAATATAGCATTTTACACCCTTGTAACATAACCACCATTCCCACAACTAACATCTTCGTTTGATAATACTTCAACAAACATCGCTGTACTTAGAAGACAACAAAAAACCCAAACGACCATCACCAATGCCATCACTACCGGCGCCAACACCACTACAGACATCGTCACTAAAACTACTGAAATAAAAGTCCAAATCTTCCTCATTAGCAGACATTCCTAACATAACGACCGAAACAAAAAGAAAAAAGAAATTCTACCACTATCGCTGCTGCTGCTGCTGATGATAATGATGATGATGTCGTCGCTGCTGCTGATTCTCCTACTTCGTGTATCCATTTCAAAATGTTCGTATCTCTAAAGGTCATACACATTTTATATAAGAAGACATTATTCTATTATGTTTACAGACAAGCTTATTGTCCAGAGTTAGCGGAAAACTACTGAGGCAACGAATTTGAATGAGGACTATGGTTTGTAAGTACAATGTGTTTAATTTTTAATTGACAACGATTTCAACAACTCTGTTTTTACCAAGAACCTATTTATATAGATTCCAGGAACGGAATCAAATATACCAAATGAAACGAAGCAACTTAACAAACAAGCACGAAACGAAGAATGGACAAAAGCAAATACGAATCAATTATAACTAGCGAAAAGAAGCTAACGAAGAGAAGAAAAAATATTAAGAAATCAATTAAATTTCGCACTTACAGTAAAAACAGTCATTACCTGAGTTTTCTATTGAAAAAAATTGATGCAAAAAATACAGACCAACATCGCAACTAAAAATCAAAATGAAGAAAAAAATATTATGTTAAAATACTGAAGTGAGATCGAAGTAGATAGAAAGTCTCTTTATATTTCTTATCAAATAATGAGTATGAATTTTTGATTTATAACACTTATTACTGACTGATGTTTCCGGTTTATTCACGAATGAATCTATTCCGAGTTCTCGTTAAACAAACTTTCAAACACAATTATTTTTTGAAACTGTGTTGTTCTATTCATACTAAACAAGCAAAGAACCAAAAAAAAAAAGAAAAAGAGAGAGAAAAACAAACCGAAAATGGAATATTTCTTAGGTGAAACTCGAGGAAGAAATTAGCATAGCTTCAATAAACTAAGAAAACACACACGCACACACACAGGCACACACGCACGCACACAGACACACCCAGAGGCATCCACAATCACACAGAAGTATACACGCACACAACGACATTGGTGATTAATAACACATCCGAGCAATGGAACTGAGAATATATAGCAACATATTTGTGATATCATTTTAAACAAGTGTAAAATAGAACGTCGACTAATGATTGCGTATTTGTTGAGTAGGAAATTCCGATATCTGCATTTATTATCGATTTTCTGGTTTTATTATTCCGATTATTCGACATATCACCAATCATGTTTTACATGCTACGACTTTGGCCATAATCTGAAGTCTAAAGGTGGATATGTATGATTTTTCTAATAATATAATTTCTGATCTTCCAGTAACTTTTTTGCTATATGACTTCTCTTTTCTTCCCAACGACACGGACACATGCACACACACACACACACACAAACACGCGCACACACAAATCTATCTATCTATCTATCTATCTATCTATCTATCTATCTATCTATCTATCTATGGACGTCGACGAGAAGTACCTGACCCGCCTGTTCGGGACGACTTTCGGGCCAGGGCCCATGGACAACTTCCAGAGATCCCTGGCCTGGCAGTGCTACCGAGAAGCGCTACCCATTCGGGATAATCTCTACAGACACGGCTCGAGAAACACGGGGCCGACCTGCCCGAGATGCGGTCAGAGCGACGAAACCGTTCTGCACGCACTCGTGCAGTGTCCAACAATTTCCGACCTGTGGGCTTGTGTCGAACAACTGCTGTCACGTGTGGGACGAGTCGGTTTATCAGCTGAGTCTATCGTTAATATTGTCACGCCTCCCTCCTTCAAACGGGAAGGAAGAGCTATTTTCATCATCCTTGTGGCTATGGCGAAAGAATGTATCTGGTGGACGCGTCTGAAAGGATTGGAGACAAACACTTTCCTCTCTGGTCAATCTCTCATCAACTTCTTCAAGTACCACTTGAAAAGGAAAGTGAGAGTAGAGAGGCAAGTTTTGTCAAGCGAATGTTTTAAAAAAAGATGGGTGAATGTAGCAAGAATGGCACGTATGAATGACGAAGCCACCTTGAGCATGATCCTATGAACCCAGAAATTGAAAACAGAGAGTTGCTTATTTGCAAAAAAAAAGACAAAAAAACGAAATATAACATGTGACTCCATTGACCGAGGTTACCGTGGTCTTTTCCGTGGGCTTTTCTTTCCACGGGTAAAACTCACCTGTCCTCCCCTTTACACTTCATATTGACATTTCTGTGATAACGATCCCTATTGATCAATTTTTTTTTTCCTCTCCCCCTTTTTTTTAACTCCCCTTTTTTTTGTCCTCTTTCTCTCCTTTTACGATCCCTTTTGATCGAAACTCTCCCTTCCTTTTTTTTTCTTTTTTTCTTTTTAAACCTTCAAAAGAAAAGCTCTACCTTGTAATTTGTTCTATCTGTGTGCAGCCCTGTGTGGCTAATAAAGAAACATATCTATCTAACTAGCTATCTATCTATCTATCTATCTATCTATCTATCTACCTACCTACCTACCTACCTACCTACCTACCTACCTTTCTTTCTTTCTTTCTTTCCTTCTTTCTTTCTTTCTTTCTTTCTTTCTTTCTATCTATCTATCTTCTATCTATCTATCTATCTATCTATCTATCTATCTATCTATCATCTATCTATCTATCTATCTATCTATCTACTATCTATCTATCTATCTATCTATGGACGTCGACGAGAAGTACCTGACCCGCCTGTTCGGGACGACTTTCGGGCCAGGGCCCATGGACAACTTCCAGAGATCCCTGGCCTGGCAGTGCTACCGAGAAGCGCTACCCATTCGGGATAATCTCTACAGACACGGCTCGAGAAACACGGGGCCGACCTGCCCGAGATGCGGTCAGAGCGACGAAACCGTTCTGCACGCACTCGTGCAGTGTCCAACAATTTCCGACCTGTGGGCTTGTGTCGAACAACTGCTGTCACGTGTGGGACGAGTCGGTTTATCAGCTGAGTCTATCGTTAATATTGTCACGCCTCCCTCCTTCAAACGGGAAGGAAGAGCTATTTTCATCATCCTTGTGGCTATGGCGAAAGAATGTATCTGGTGGACGCGTCTGAAAGGATTGGAGACAAACACTTTCCTCTCTGGTCAATCTCTCATCAACTTCTTCAAGTACCACTTGAAAAGGAAAGTGAGAGTAGAGAGGCAAGTTTTGTCAAGCGAATGTTTTAAAAAAAGATGGGTGAATGTAGCAAGAATGGCACGTATGAATGACGAAGCCACCTTGAGCATGATCCTATGAACCCAGAAATTGAAAACAGAGAGTTGCTTATTTGCAAAAAAAAAAACAAAAAAACGAAATATAACATGTGACTCCATTGACCGAGGTTACCGTGGTCTTTTCCGTGGGCTTTTCTTTCCACGGGTAAAACTCACCTGTCCTCCCCTTTACACTTCATATTGACATTTCTGTGATAACGATCCCTATTGATCAATTTTTTTTTTCCTCTCCCCCTTTTTTTTAACTCCCCTTTTTTTTGTCCTCTTTCTCTCCTTTTACGATCCCTTTTGATCGAAACTCTCCCTTCCTTTTTTTTTTTTTTTTTTTTTTTTTTCTTTTAAACCTTCAAAAGAAAAGCTCTACCTTGTAATTGTTCTATCTGTGTGCAGCCCTGTGTGGCTAATAAAGAAACATATCTATCTAACTAGCTATCTATCTATCTATCTATCTATCTATCTATCTATCTACCTACCTACCTACCTACCTACCTACCTACCTTTCTTTCTTTCTTTCTTTCCTTCTTTCTTTCTTTCTTTCTTTCTTTCTTTCTTTCTATCTATCTATCTATCTATCTATCTATCTATCTATCTATCTATCTATCTATCTATCTGCACATACACGCGCGTGTGCACACATTAATATATAATATATCGATTATATATCATATACAGCAATCCCTCGACTATCGCGGGTGTTATGTTCCAAAACCCTCTGCGATAGGTGAATATCCGCGAAGTAGAAACACTACCGTACGCGATGTTTCCTGGGGCTGAAACAACAGCAACATTTATCCCAACCGGAACTGCCATATTATGTTGGCAAATAATCTTTAATTTTAAAGTAATGTTATTGTATATCTCTCAACGAGAAATTTAGAAATGATAAGGTTTCTGTTTTGTAGATTAATGATAGGCTATGGTATCACTTTGAAAATGATATATTTTCGAACGGTAGTTTGGCACCGCCATCTCAGCCAAGTAGTTATTCTGTGCCGAAGTGAAGTAACCCAGAAACCGCGGTCCACAGATATTGCTTTATGCTAGGTGGGGGTGCTAAACTCCCCTGTTCGAAAATATAAGGACACAGATGCGTGTCGTACAGCCAGCTGGAGACGATGTTTCCTGGGGCAAAACAACAGTAAGATTCATTCCAAACGGGTCTGTCATATTATGTTGGCAAATAACCTTTACTTTAGTGTACTCTATATCTCTCATTGAGAGATCTCATCTACGATGCACTACGTATTTTCTTTTAATATATTTTTATTAATGCGTTATACAATGCATCACTGTACTGTATTTTTATTTATTAATAACTTAATTTTTAGGCGGGAAAATGCTCATTTTACCACAGAAATAGTTAAAAGCTAACAGATATAAATACCTATCGGTCGCAGGAACCCGCAATATACTGAGGTGTCCGTGATATAAATTTTCATATATTCGTCACAAAAATCCACAATCTTCTAAGGGCGCGTTAAGTGAACCGCAATATGGCGAATGATTATTTATACTATATCATAGTATAAACAATGATCATCTCTGTCTGTCTGTCTGTCTGTCTGTCTCTCTCTCTATTTCTCTCTCTCTCTCTATTTCTCTCTCCCTCTATCTATCTGTCTATCTGACTGGCTATCTAGTTAAGCGTAGAGATATGCGCTTGTGTATATACATATATCTATGCTTGCTTTGGATTTTATTGATAATATAGTATATATATATATATGCGCACAATGTATATAACGTTATAACTGCCTGAAAGTTCTTTGAGCAAACAAGGTGAAGAGGTAGGCTAGATATGGAAGTGGATGGCAACAAATGTACCAAAGAGAACCAGTTGATATCCACATTCGTGAAGCTGTCCATAATTTTTATGGGTGGAGCATAGATGTGGGTATAGGCGCAAAGCTTGCGTCCCAATCACATGATTTCGGATTCAGTCCCACTACGAGGCAACTTTGGCAGGTGTATGTGTGTGTGTGTGTGTGTGTGTGTGTGTGTGTGTGTGTGTGTGTGCGTATATATATATATATATAAATATGTATCATTTTGTCTCTATCCCATCTTTACAACCGATGGTGATTTGCTTAACTCCGCCGACAGAAAGAGTGCAGGGTTGAAAAAAATATATATACTCGGTGCGCTTGTTTGACTAAATATTTCAATGGTGTGCCTGACTGAAACATGCGGAGGAAATAAAACACAAAAAATTGCTTCATATTGGTAGTTTAATAATCTTCTAATATTTCGAGAAATGATTCCCCCTTTCAAATATAAGAAAGCTAATTCTCAGTGTCCAGACAAATGTCATGTATTCTGGAATGTTGTGCTACAACCTATAAAATGTAATTCAATAGTTTTTCACTTTGCTCACATTTATTTCCTTAATCTAACACATCATTAAAATCGCGGGCTACTAACCCGATATTCTGATTTCGATTCCAGGCAGTGCCCTGATTAATGATATTAGTAGTAGTAATAATAATAATAATAATAATAATAATAATAATAATAATAATAATAATAATAATAATAATAATAATAATAATAGTAATACATCGAAGTGTACATTAGGAATGAGAACCCTCCAACTTCATTTGTTGAAATCTCCCTTTTCTCTTGAGACACCATCTGTTGGGATGCTTGATCTTTCGAAAGCTTCGCGGTACTTCATTCTTGAACTCCGTTTGATGTGCTGCAGCATGCATCTGCTGATCTTGGGAATGTCTCAACTTCCTTCCGTCTTGAGACTCCATTTAGCGTGCTACCGGAAACATTTGCTGACCTTGAGAAAAAATCTCACCTCAGTTCTGTCTTGAGACCGTACTTGACGTGTTGCAGCATGCCTTTTTATTATCTTGGGGAAACTCTCATCTTCCTTCTCTCTTGAGACTACATTTTATTTGCAGCAGCATGCCTTTGCTTATCTTGAGAAAGTTTCATCTCGCCTCCTAACTGAAACTGCTTCTGGTGTGCTGCAGCACTCATTTGTTTCTCTTGGTAAAGTCTCATCTCCCTTATCTCTTGAGACTTCATTTGACGTGCTACAGGGTGCCTTTGCTGATCTTAAGACAGTCTCATCTCGCTTCTGTTTTCAGACCACAATTGATATGCTGCAGCATGTGTTTGCTGATCTTGGGAAAGTCTCATCATGCTTCGCTTTGAGACTCCATACATTGACGTGCCTCAGCATACATTTTCTGATCTTGAGAAAGTATCATCTCACTGCCCTCTTGAGACTCCATCTAATATGCTGGATGCCTTTGCTGATCTTGAGAAAGTCTCATCATTATTCTCTCTTGACACTCCCCTTGACGTGCTGTAGCATACCTTTTCTGATTTGGGGAAAGTTCCAACTCCCTTCTCTATTGATACTCCATCTGACGTGCTTCAGCGTGCATTTTCTTCCCTATTTAGACTCCATCTAACATGCTGCAGTAAGCCCTTGTGGTTCTTGCGACAGTCTCATCTCTCTTCTGTCTTGAGAGTCCATTTGATATGTCGCAACATGCATTTGCTGATCTTGGAAAAGTCTCATCTCGTTTCTGTTTTAAGACTCCATTTAATGTATTGCAGGATGCTTTGCTGATTCTGAGAATGTCTCATCTCATTGCCGTCTTGCGATTCCATTTTATGTCTTGCAGCATGTGTTTGTTGATCTTAAGTAATTCTCATCTGGCTTCTGTCTTGAGATTCCATTTATTGTGCTTAATATGCACTTGCTTATCCTGGGAAAGTCTCATCTCCCTTTTCACTTGAGACTCCATCTCTTGTGCAGCATGCCTTTGCTGATCTTGAGGAAGTTTCATTCCGCTTCTGTCTTGAGACACCAGTTGATGTGCTTCAAGGTTATGTTTACTGACCTTGGGAACGTGTCACCTTCTCTCTGTCTTGAGACTTCATTTCTGTGAATAGGATTGCTCTTTGGTATAGTAGCCAAGTCCGCAAGCGGAGCTTCCTGTTATAGACACAGGATTCTATCAATACATATATTATATTACAAAGTTATACATACCTTTGCTAATCTTGAGAAAGCCTCATCGTGTTTCACTGCTGATCTTGGGAATGTGTCATGTCCCTTCTGTACTGAGACTCTATCTGACATGCTGCAGCATGCGTTTGATGATTTTGAGTAATTCTCATGTCGCTTCTGTAATGAGAGTTCATTTCATGTGCTGCAGCATATGTTTGCTGAACTTGGCTAAAATCCTATCTCGTTTCTGCCTTGAGACTGCATTTGATGTGCTACAGTATGCTTTTGCCGATATTCAGAAAGTCTATATCTCGCTTTTTCTGTTGAGACTCCAATTCAAATGCTGCAGCATGCCTCTGCTGATCTTGCGGAAGTTTCATTCCTCTTCTGTCTTGAGACACCAGTTGGTGTGCTTCAAGGTTGTGTTTACTGATCTTGGAAACGTCTCACTTTCCCTCTCTCTTGAGACTTCATTTCTCTGAATAGGATTGCTCTTTGGTATAGAAGCCGAGACTGCAAGCGGAGCTTCCTGTTATAGACACAGGATTCTATCAATACATGTTACACTACAAAGTTATACATTTATATAAATGTGTGTGTGTGTCAAATTTATGGGTTAAGAATTAAGATTAAGAAAATATATGTTAAACTTAGTATCCAAACCTTGTTTCAGGATAAGTCCAGGTCGTGTGTCCGCAGAGCACGTTCACCAATTATGTCAACCGAGCATTTTCAGTGATACTTTGCAATCGGCATTGTATCAGTTCCAGAAATTTCAGGGTGGACTTAATAGACAAGATGCAATGTACGAAAACAAATAATTTATTACCAGAACAATTGTTCCATCTTAAAGGTGCACTGTTTCCTTGTTGGTGTGGAACGATGCAATAACTCCAGATGCAACGCACAGTGCATAGAAGACACCTCAGTTGGGATAATATGGCTAACATTTCGGTTTCGCTTAAAATCAGCTTAAAACTATCTTATCCCACCTGAGGAGTCTACGATGGACCGTGCGTTATATCTGATGTAATTGCATAGTTCTACCCCCACATCTCCCGAAAGATGAAACAATTATTGTGGTAATAAATTTTGTTTTTTGGTACATTCCGATCTCTCTATTAATCTTTAATATATATATATATATATATATATATATATATATGTGTGTGTGTGTGTGTGTGTGTGTGTGTTACTGTTATGATACTATTGCTATAGGAATAATAAATTTAAGGAAATTTTCGTATCTTATGTTGGACAAATGACACGACCCATTTGTTTCACGAGTCTATAACACTGGCACTTCTAAAAACTGATAAGTAATTCAAAGTTATTTCACTTCATCATTACTTATCAAGTTTTAGAACTGCCAGTGCTATAGGTAGACTTGTGAAACAAGAAAGTCGTTTCGTTTGTTCAACTTAAGATACGAAAATTTCTTTAAAATGTATTATTCCTACAGCAATAGTATCATAACACTAACACTGAGACGAGACGGAAGTGCTAACGAAGTGAATCTCTGTTTAAAGATGTAGACAGGATGTGACAGACAGGTAATCGTACAGATATTCTGCAATATATTTTGACACGCAATTACATACATACATGCATATATGTATACATATACATACATATATACATACATACATGCATACATACACACGTAAGTACGTACGTAAATAGTCATTTCTTACATACATACGTATGTACATATATGTATGTATAAGTGTGTATGTATATATATATATGTTTTTCTTACTCATGTTATATATATGTATACATACATACATACATATACATATATATATATATATATATATATATACACATATATATATACATATACATATATATGTACACATATACTTACATGCATATATATATATATATATATATATATATATATATATATATATATATATATATATATATATGTAATGATATACATATATATGCTTTGTATGTTCATACAATTCAGAAAGAGACGCATACATTACACATACACACACACACATATATGTCTCCATACTCTCATAGGCTACATTCATCTACATATTACACATACCTATGCTCTCACGGATATATAATTTATCATGTATACTTCTCAATGGTTTCTATATTTACGTATATGCATATACACGAAATTAGGTCCCTACACTTAATAAGCTAATGGGAAAATAACTTTCAAGCATTTAAAATTATGACACTTATAAACAAGAATGAGCATGGATCAATCTTAATCCATTTATACCATTTAATAGAAATCCTGAATCTTAAATTGTCTAAAATATAATGGATTTATTCGTTCTGCGCAATTGTGAATTTTGCCAGCTGAAATAATGGTGTGGGATTTTAAACATATCTATACTCGATTCATAACCAATGTCTCCCAATGTGGTTAAGCAATCCAAGTGAAATAGTCGGGGTCCACATTTTTGAGGAACGAGGCGATTTTATTAATTTTATTGCTATGATTCTTTCAAACAAATGCAACATGCGCAGGAGTGGCTGTGTGGTAAGTAGCTTGCTAACCAACCACATGGTTGCGGGTTCAGTCCCACTGCGTGGCATCTTGGGCAAGTGTCTTCTGCTATAGCCCCGGGCCGACCAATGCCTTGTGAGTGGATTTGGTAGACGGAAACTGAAAGTAGCCTGTCGTATATATGTATATATATATATGTGTGTGTGTGTTTGTGTGTCTGTGTTTGTCCCCCTAGCATTGCTTGACAACCGATGCTGGTGTGTCTACGTCCCCGCCACTTAGCGGTTCGGCAAATGAGACCGATAGAATAAGTACTGGGCTTACAAAGAATAAGTTCCGGGGTCGATTTGATCGACTAAAGGCGTTGCTCCAGCATGGCCGCAGTCAAATGACTGAAACAAGTAAAAAAAGAGTAAGAGGTAATATCGACATTGAAAGACTATAGCGAAAAAGAAGGCACTTTTGTTTTTCCAAACAGAGACAGAATGGGAAATTGTGATGTCAGTAAAAATCAAAATCAAGAACAGTAAGAACAACAATCGAACAACACCTCAAGCTTTATGGCTTCTTACTTAAGTCAAGTCCATTTACCTTTAGTGTATCTATTCTATCACATGATACCCTGTAACATACACAATACTCTACCACCAAGGTTTGAACGTTAAAGAATTTCATCGGATAAGAAGAATAACATAACACTTGTATATATGTCGTATCACTGACAGGGGTATACACAAAAAAATTGATAAATACATACACACGTACTCGTGCACACGTGTACTCAGAAATATGCATACACACAGACACACACATGCATAAATATGCCCACACATACATATACATCTGTTTTTAACGGAAGGTGTTTAATTTCTTAATTCTATTTGAAATACGACGAAATCATTAATATATCTTTTTCTCTTATTTTCTCTCAGATCTTGTAATTTTTATAATTAAAGTTGTTGTATTGGCCCATGTTAAATCTAAGTAAAGAACATATTAGTCAAATCATTCACCATGAATTTGAAAACGGTAATAGTGCAAGTGAATCAGCAAAATCACTCGAAAACAGTCATGGTGATGATGTAGGTGACTGAAAAATCATGAAGAACATCACACATACCATATCCCGAACACCCACTAGGGAATCTCAAGCAACTTTTTTAGCTTTATCATTGATAACGTTTTAAATTTTGTTAGCTCTCCAATCTTATTTATCAATTATTTAATGATAAATATTTGGACATGTATACATTTATGTATGTGTATGGATGTTTGTATGTATATATGCATGGATATGTAAGTATGTATATATGTGTATGCGTCTACAAGTACGCATATGTTTGCGCTATATATATATGTGCGTATGTGTGTCTGTGTGTGAGCGCATGTGTTCATGCGTGCGTTTGTTTGTGTGTGATTGTATGTGTATGTATTAAATTGTAGTTTTCACATTCATTTTTTCATCCGAATTCTGCTTGCTACACATAGATATTTACAGCGGGCATCTATGTATGCATTCAATTACAGGTAAGTGTATACGTCACATTTTCGTAGCATATAGCATATTTATTTAGCAACTCCCGTTACTTTTTACCAGAGTTGAACTTATCAGAGATGTACAACTCTTCACCCACGATGATCAGCGCTTTATGAGGGCATTCCTGGCATACTACCAACAATACAGAGTCGAGGCCTTCTTTTATCAGAAAATTTATCTGATATGAATGTATTAATGAGTTGGTAATAGTTGTAATGGACACTCATGTAGCTGCCAGTAAACGAAAGTACTTTAGTCAAATTACTTTATTAGTAGAGTCCAGAATCGATAAGACAATGCAGTTTTTTTCTGTGGAATATACACTACTTAGCAACATTTGAAATACAGAGATTCAGTTATGAAAACTTTCCTCAAATGAATTGATTTGGGAAATGAGCTCGTAGTCCAGACGAATTTTGGATAGACGACCGGGTGCTGTATAATGTCTAAAAATGCCTAGATATTTAATGCGATTTTTATGAAAAATTTAATAGAATATAATTCGGTGTTAAATAGAAATACACTTATTCAATTATTGATATTTTTGTTATCCTTTCCTTGTGCACGGAGAGAACTGTACTACAAACTTATATAATTATAGATTACACAATAATTACTAAGCTAATGATTAGAATCCCAGTAAAATTGTTAGTGAAAATTAGCATGTTTAGAAAACTGAAGGAGAAAACGTTAGTGATGCGGTGCATATTACTTTCAAATATATTCTCATATATGATAGTAGTTTCGACGTTGATAAAGAACCCATATAACAAAGCGCAAACAAGATCAAGAACGAAAGAAACGAAAACGAAATCTGTCCAGGATGTACTGAACTGTCGCTGGTTACGTTGTCAGCGATATCTTCATGATGGAAGGGTTTCACCATTCGAAGTTAAATTCCATTATCATTTATAAGCGTATGCATGGCAGTATGGCAAGAAGATGGATCCAAAAACATGTGGTTTCAGCTTCAGTTCTACTGAGCGTCAATTTGGCCAACAGTTTTTTTACTATAGCCCCCAACCCATCGGAGTTGGCCAATGCATTGTGCGAGAGTTTGGTAGACGGAAACTTTGTAGAGCTCCATTGTATGAATATATATGTTTGTGTATATGTGTGTGTGTGTGTGTGCGTTCGAGGGGGCACTTGCCTTTCTATCTATACTGGTAAATTCACCGCTTCACAACCAGGGTTGCTTCTTTACAATCTCTAACTTATCTGTTCGGCTAAGAGACCAATGGAATAATTACCAGATTAATCTTACAAGGCAGAGCTCCAGTTTGAGTAGAATCCAGTATAAAAACAAGAAAAGAAAGCAAGATATTAATAGTATCATCGACTCACTATGTAGCACTCACGTTTAGCTGGTAACATTTCACTGTATTAATTCAAGTAACTACAAGTCTCACTTGATATACATATAGAACTTTACATAGTTGTAAATGAAAATTGTAATATTATTGACACTTGATTTCACTAATCATGCTTCTTCTCATTATTCTTAATGGTTAAGTATAATGGTAAATCATATCTAATGTTGAACATTTTCAATTTTGTCATGAAGTGGGGATGATATTTTTAAAATCGTAAATATGATTTTTAGATCTTCGTATTAAGATATTAATACTGGCAGACAAAATAAAAATAACCCTTCCCTAAGCCCTATAGAGCAAGAAATCTCTAGTTTCTTGGTATGAATAAGTTGAAAATTAAACCCCTTTAGAAAAGATTCAAGTATATCGAAGAATGACTTTCTTAATTATTTGCACTCTGAGAAGAATTTTTCCCTAGATAAGACAACAATCTATCGAAAATTAATTGCCTTAATTATATGGACTCTATTCCTGAGTTGCCAAAAAACAAAGAAATGCGCGTAGCAAGTTAATTAAAACAGTTGAAAAATAATTGTGGAAAATTAGAGGGATTTAAACGTCGTTCATATATCAACATATGAAAAACGTTGGCAAAATTAAATCTTAAACTATTATCTTTGATGCTGAAGTGAATTTTGTTCAAGGTGTGTACGTACTTTTAGAAGAGTGGTATAAATATGATTGTCCATAGCTATTTGTCAACATCCTGATACGAGAAGCAAAACCATTATGTTCCCCTCTAGCTGTGTCTCTCTTTCTTTCTTTCTTTCTTTCTTTCTTTCTTTTTGTTTCTGTCTGTTTTCTTTTATGCTTGTCATTTTGTTTCTTTCTCTCTTTTGCTTCTTTCTGTATATATATATATATATATATATATATATATATATATATATATTATATATATATATATATATACATATATGTGTATATATACACACATATATATATATATACATATATGTGTATATATATACATATATATACACACACACATATATATATATATATATATGCATATACACAGAGACAGAGAAAAAGAGAGACAAGTGTAGAGAGAGTGATAGTTAAAACGCAAGTATGAGTGTACAATCTAGTTCATATAAGAAAACAAATAAAGATATCATGTTTTTGTTTGTTATTATTATTATTATTTATTATTATTATTATTATTATTATTATTATTATTATTATTATTATTATCTTTCCTTTCCAAATGCATTAGATTCGTAATTGGCATCCAATGACAGCTTGAAAATATATAACTACAGGATATCAATTTGATATCCTCATTAAAATGAATACCCTCAAAACACCATAGCTAACCACCTTTGTATAAAAAAAAATATTATTTTCTCCATTTATTTATTATGACGTAGAAAAGTGTTGCTCATATCACTTTCAAGAAGATTAACTCTATACGTGCCTTTATGTAGGTAAAAATGAAACCTAACATCCTCGTCCCCTTATATCTTTTAACAGATCACAATCTCTTCAAATTTTTAAGGGTTTCATTTGATTCAGTATAAAATATTCTCTATAGAATTTACCTCATTAATCTATTTATTGGTCTTTGGAAAACAAACCAGAGACAAATGAGCCAAACAAAGTAGTAGTTGAGTCTGTTGGAGAGTGTCCTAGCTGCGTCTATGTGGTCATGACACTATATAGCATATCTACACCAATTTACACGCTAATGCCTTAAAATATATAGTGTTCAGTAAGTAATATTCTTCTAAGTACGCAAGCTGAATAAACTCAAATGGGGGGTTGCGCCTTCTATTGTATTTCCTCATGATCGTCGCTAACCTGCAACTGAATAACGTAACAATAACACAGAAAAAAGCTTACAAAATAGAGACTTTTCATACGCCGATGCACACTTTATACGCCAGATAACAAATCACTGTATATTGAAGTGTGAAGTGCAGGCTTCAACTAAAGGGTAGCGAAGCATATCTGGGACACTGGATCCGTGCATTATGATTTACCATTCAGTTAGCTCCATATAAATAAATACGAACAACATTACATAATATATATATATATATATATATATATATAATATATATATATATACTGTTGTGTCTGAGGAGAGTAATTTTCCTTTTTGTGCCTTATAATTTAACACACTCACCGGTAAAATTTCCACTTATTTCTTAGTTTTATTTTCCGTAAATTTTCGTTGCGTCTTGCAACCTTTTCAATAGTCTTGACTCTGTCCGATATTTACACTGCTTTCCTTTTTGTTTGTTTGTGCTCATGATTGTGGGTTAGTGTGTGTGTGTTTGTGTGCTTATGCATGCATTCATGTACGCATTTATATATGTATGTATGTATGTATGTATGTATGTATGTATGTATGTATGTATGTATGTATGTATGTATGTATGTATGTATGCATGTATGTATGTATGTATGTATGTATGTATGTATGTATGTATGCATGCATGCATGCATGCATGTATGTATGTATGTATGTATGTATGTATGTATGTATGTATGTATGCATGTGTGGGTATGTATATATTTGTGTGTATGCATATATACATATGTATATATGTATGTATGTATGTGTGTGCATCTGTATGTATGTATTCTGCATAGTCATGTAGGAACATTGCGGAACGACTAAATGAACATCTGAGATAATATGACGACAAAAAACAGTTTTCCATAATCTACCAGCAGGCCAAAGACCCCCATGGAGGCAACATGGGTCAACTTGACATCCGCATCTTATCCAAGCACCCAAAAGACCCAACACTCAGACAAATACAAGAGTACGTCCTTATAAATGAAACCTCTCCAATACTAAATAGGAAAGATACATAGTAGATATCATATCTCCATACTTCCAGTTTACACTGGTAGAGTAGAATTGTTAGTGAACTCTTATGCAGATAGAGGTATGTATGTATGTATGTATGTATGTATGTATATATGTATGTTTGTATGTGTGGGTGTGAGTGTGTGTATATACACGTGTAATTTTTTTGTTTGCATGTAAGCATAGGGATATGAAAATAAACAGATCAACATACAGACGGACATGTACATAGGTTATAAAAACAGAGAAGCACATATACGCAAATGGAGACTGAAACACATGACCTTATACATACACACACACACACACACACTTTACTCCACACAAGGACACATATGGAGACACGGGTCTACACATATAGTGATGCACAACCATACATACAAATATGGCACATAGTTGCAAAACACATACACACACAGAAGGAGACAGAAGAGCATACAAATACAAACACACGCTCACACTCCCCTTCCACCCCCACACAGGAAATACACAAAAACGGACATGCAAGCACATGAATATGCAGAATACATACATATATACATAAGCATACACACATATAAAACACTCACATGCATACATACATACATACATACATACATACATACATACATACATACATACATGCATACATACACATATACATACATACGTACATGCCTGCATAGGCACACACACACACTGACCCACACACATGCGCACAAGCAAACAAAAATGAACGCAGTGTAAATATCGGACAGAGTCAAGCTTATTGAAAAGGTGGAAAGACGCAACGAAAACTTTAGGAAAATAAAAATAAGAAAGAAAGTGGAAATTTTACCGGTGAGTGTGTTAGATTATAAGGCAAAAAAAGAGAATGACACAACCGAATATGCTTCAACACATGAACCCATATAAAGAATCTTGCAAACCAAATCCAAAAACGAAACACACACACATATAGATTCATACATAAATACATATATATATGGCCGTATGTATATATGTGAGGCTAATATGTCTGTGTGTGTATGTCTGTATGCCTGTGTGCGTTCATGCGCAAACACTTGTGTTTAGCAGTTGATTAGTGCTTGTGCTTGCGGTATGTTCACGTGTGTATGATTGTGTGTGTGTCCATGACCCTATACTGTACCTGTGTATCGTTCAAATATATAGTTCAAATTTTTCAGAAAATAAAAGACGAAGACAGATGAAGGAACAAGCATGTATATTAGTTTAATGCTCGGGAAGAATGAAAATTTCTGCGACAGAAAGGATTAAGAGGAAAAAAACAATCGCAAAAAGAACACCATCCCCTCCAAAAAACAAACAACGGAAGGAGTACGACAGGAAAGAACGAGAAAGTATGTGTAGTGATTAGAGATTCAAATTGATGAAATGGCCAAAAGGAAAAAGCTGGATGAAAGGGAGATAATAACTTAGGCACAAAAGCTCACTTTAGTGTGTCTGTGTGAATGGGGCAGGTGCTTGAGTGTGTATGTGTGTTCGAGCTTAAAATTATGTGGGCCTGTGTGTGTGTTTATGTATAAGTAACCTACTGCGTACATTTTGTTGAGCAGTGTACTGGTGTGATTTTGTGTGTGCATATGGAGGTGTGTACATATGCGTGGGGTAATCATGTGTGTGCCTAAACGAACGGGCCTAAGAATATGGAATACAAACAGGAGGATGCAATACAACAACAACAAAAATGAGAAACGGAAAGGCAAAGCACGGAACGTGTAAAGAGAATGTGAATACAAAGATATAAGCAAAATGTTCAACTCGATTAGGTAAAGTTCGAAGGAATACTTTGCTTTGAAGGACAAAACTGCGTCGCTGGTGATACGTGTTGAAAAGTCTTTGGTAAGTTTACAAATAGTTCATTATAGTTCAGATGTATATAGATTTACACAGCCTGGTGGGCCAATGTACCCGGCAACCACTACGAATCGTAGTGGCGTATGTAGATGAAGGAGTAGTTGGTGTGTGTGATGTTGTTGCTGGTGATTGCAGTGGTGTAGTGTTTGTTTTATGTTGTCCTTTTGATATGGGGGTGTGTGTATGAGGTGGTGTTGTATCACTCTCTGTGTATGCCTGCTTAAGCCTTTCTGTTGGGACAGTTTCCTTTTTATCATTAATGTCTACCGTGTATAGTTCGTCTGTGTGCGCCAGGACGCAATAGGGTCCCATATATGGAGGTGGGAGAGGGGTTTTCATAGTGTCGTTTCGTAGAAACACATGGGTCAAATTGGTGTCATGTTGACATCGGTGGCAGTTCTTGCATGAATTTTCGAAGTCTGTGTATGGCCACGAAAGTGGAGTGACATAAACGAGTTCTGCTGGGGAATACCGAGGTACTCCTTTATCGAAGCTCGACAGCCAAGGAGAACTATTGGAAGATATTCGCTCCAAAGCAGCCGATCAGTGTACGCACGCAGAGCAGCTTTCATTTGACAGTGGAATCGTTCCACAAAATCGTTGGATAGTGGATGGTAAATGGTGGTTCGAATACGACGTGAACCTATGGTCTTCGTGAGCAGGTGGAAGAGTTGCGATTCAAACTGTTTTCCACGGTCAGGTGTGATGGTGATAAAGACACCGTACCGTGATGTCCATCCTTTGAAAAAAGCTTTGTCAACAGATTCTGCAGTGATATCTAGTAAATAAATAGCTTCCGATTAACGTGTGAAACGATCGATGTAGATGAGCAGGTAGGTATATCCCTGGCTGACTGGCCAAGGTCCGTCGAGGTCCGACAAGGTTGATGCGTACATGGCTGAAGCGCATATCTAGTGTTAAATGTGTCTAGGCGTGAAAGGATGTGCTTATGCACCTTTGAATTCTGACAGAAAAGGCAGGAAGCTGACCAGGCAGTGATATCTCGTCTCATATTTGCCCCAAAGAATCTAGCCGAAATGAGTTTCACTGTGGCGTTATGCAGTGTGCTGAAGACTGTTTACCTGTGGGTCTCCGGAAGACAAAGACGAGGAGAATTCGTGGAAATATCGCACAAAGTCTTTGCGTCAGCTGTAGGTACGAGAAGTACTTGACGTTGCATGTGGTAAAGGCGGGTGAGGTTATATCAATTGTCTCTGAGGTTGATCTTTAGCCAGGAGATGTAGGTCAGTGTCTGTGGGTGACTACAACAAATTAAGTGGTAGGCACGATAAGGCGTCTGCTGCAGTGTTATGTATATCAGAGATATTGTGGATGTCTGGTACAAACTAAAGGGTTCGACTAAAAAAGAAATTTAGGATGCAATTCTGGGAGAGAGATCTACTACTAGGAGGCTGTTTTACGTCATTCTACCGGCGAAGATAAGGGATGCATTGTATAATGTGGCTCTACAACTGCTGCTGTGAGAAAATATATTGAATGGCCGTTCGAAACCGACATAGGGATAAGCGATGCAGTATTCTTTGTATTAATTTGCATATTTCCTCTTTTGTTAAGACAGTTTTGAAAGGAATAAACATGAGCATTTATGTTTACACAAAATTAAATATCTTTCAAGATTTACGCATGGCCTGGAGTTTCGAGGCGAGTGAGAAGTTGATTACATCAAACTTGCTACTTAACTAGTACTTCATTTCATCGATCGGAAAGGATGAAATACTTAAAAGTGACCTCGATCGAATTTGATCTCAGAACGTAAAGAGTCGAAAGAAATTCAGTTAAGTATTTTGCCAGACACACGAACGATTCTAACTGCTCGCCGCATTATGCTACCCACTAAATAGGTGGGTGGATAGCCAACTACATTGACTCCAACGCACGACTGGTATTCATTTCATTGACACGGAAGAGATGAATGACAAGTTCAAGCCCGGCATAATTTGAAATCAGAACGTAAAAAACAAACGAAATGTTGCATTTTATCAGACAGGGTGACGATTCTGACAGCTCGCTGCCTGCTGCTGTACTAAATAACAAAACGTTGAAGCTGCTAAAATTTAAAAAAGAACTTATGCTGAAACGGTAAATGACAGGAGAATAAGAATACGTATATTGGACCAGTTATATTGGAGGTGCAATGGCCTAGTGGTTAGGGCAGCGGAGTCGCGGTCGTAGGATCGCGGTGTCGATTCCTAGACCGGGCGTTGTGAGTGTATATTAAGCAAAAACACCTAAAAAAAGCTCCACGAGGCCCCGGCAGGGGGTGGTGATCCCTGCTGTACTCTTTCACCACAACTTTCTCTCACTCTTTCTTCTGTTGGCCTGCTCGCTTAGCCAGCGGGGTGGCGTCATTTGAAGGCTAAAACAATGCGAACGCATTGTGACCAGCGATGTGTAACTATATCTCATAGCCTGGTCGGTCACGGTGATCACGGTGATATTGGATCAGTTATATTAAATCAGATTTAAATATTGTATTATTAATACTCGCTATTTCAGGAAGATAATCTATTATGCTTAATCTATTTTGAACAGTGTGCATAACTATTCTTCATTAAGCTGTAATCGATGCATCTCTCTCATCCAGGTGGTGACACGTCTTTTCCTAATATTTATTGACTGTTTGTGGCACTTTTACATCGTAAGGTATTCATGTGCCAAGCAACATAATAAATAAATAAAAAAAGAAAGGATTCACTTTCTCGTTTAACCTGTCGTTAAGCCATAAAATATTTGTACAATTCTTTCTATAGTTTTTTTTTTTTTTATACACCTGAAAAGAAAAGAATCCAGAAGTACTGGCTTTGGAATCGTCTAATAATAGAGATGTGTATGATTAGAGTTAAAGGTAAATAATGCATTTGCTGTAAATAACATAAATAGACGAATATATTTCGGTAACATTGTCGATGTGAAGCGGTATTATAACACGTTTTTCGAGATTCAACATAGCTGAAAGGTTTATTATGCTAACCCGCGTCAACGATACATGCACAGAAATAGAGATAGATACATGCATGCATACACATTAAATAGCTATTTTATGTATATATATATATATATATATATATATATATATATATAATATATATATATATATGATACGCGCGTGTATGTGTATTTAATGATATATACATACATATATATATATATATATATATATATATATATTATATATATATATATGTACCTATCAATCACTCTATATATCCTTATATATATATATAGACACGTACATTTATATGCATACATAATATATATTTATATTTACACGCTCACTCATTCATTCATACACACACAGACACACACAGACACACACAGACACACACACACAGACACACACACACATACACACACGTTTGCGCGTGTATTTATCTTTCTCTGTTTTTCTTATTTACCTATGTACTTGAGTTGACGTGACTGTGATAAAGTGTGTATGGTATGTTTTCTTTTCGAAATATATACCTATTCAGAAAATTTTGGTTTGAAGGGAAGAATTTTCCGGGACTATCAATATACTTGCCGAAATTACTATAGTATCCAAAATAATGGTATTTCGTAACGAAAGGCGTAGAATGACGTCGATATTATGTTCAATTGTGAATATAATGCAAGTTAAAAAGTATTCAAAAACACAGTATTTAACGTCTTTGAATAAGTATTGACGCATATTGCTAACTGCATTTATTGAGTAGTAAATATATTTATATATTTTGTGGTTTCTTACTCACTTACTAGATTTTAAATATCTTTCGAATTCAGAAGGGAAAACTATAGAATGCAAGTAATAGATCTTCGGGTACAAAAATTTGGCAGTTTATAAAGCCGACAGACAATTCAATAGATATGAATATTAAGAATAACGGTGGACATTTTGCAGTACAATGTAGATATCTTACAATGCTAAGCGATTGCTATAAGCAGGCGGGAAATATTCTATCTAGCGATAAGGAATAAAACTCTAACTGTAATAGCCGAACTGAAATGAAAGTATTTATGATCAAAATGGCATACCTGTTGTTTGCATGTCAGAATATAATACAAAACAAACTACCATAATGGGGCTATGGGACTTTTAGCCTACACTGTATAAAGACAGTAGGAGAACACTGTATCAACAGAAGTAACGGATATTAAAGCGTCAATGGCTTATATCACGTTTATATTTCTACACAATATCGCCAGCAACATGTACATATTTCTCGCTAGTCTTTGCTCCAGCAATTAAAATATTTCCGTGAAACAGGTGAAAAGCAGTAAAAAGCAATACCGGCGAATTATTGATAGAAATTCGATATCCACTTCTGAAATGATTATGACGAATAACTTATCGAAATATATATTTGATTTCCTAGCTTCACGCCTTTCAGTCTTTTCCGGAGACATGCTCAAAATAAATAATAATGTGACATCATTTTGTGTTAAAGTGGTGAATTGTGTACCTTTTTAAATTCCGATAATATTCAGGTCAATATTTGTACAGCCATAATTGTTTCTGGTTCTATCAAAATTAGACAAATCAGATATTCTCTCCTGTTATGTAAAATCTACCTTTGTTTGTTTCTGATAAAGCTGTGTAATAAAGCGCCTATGAGTCGATATCAATACCTAAAAAAAAATTCGAAGTGTGTAAATTAGCGACCCCGGCGTTGTCAAATAACTATGCCTTGTAACTAAGGCGTCTTTGTCCATTCGAGAATATTCTCCGATGTAAACGTCAACGGACGAAAACGGTTAATAAGTGAATGTGTTTGAAAACCTTATTTTAGACTGCTGGGCGAGATTTAACAGGAATTTGCTGGCAATCTATTTGAAACAAAAAACAAAGTTCACATTGATGTTTTTTTTCATTAACATTGGAAGAGCGAATACGATGCTGATAATGATGGTGTTGGTGATGGCGACGATGATGTTGGTGAAGATATAATGATGACGTTGTTCGTACTAGAAATTTATTTTCATATCAACACAAAGAAACAATTCTCAAGGTAAATGGATTTTATACGTTCGTCATTTATAAACATAATTCATGTAATCAAATTCGGACACACAGAAGGAAAATTAAACTGTTCCAAATTAAACTCATATGCCACGATTATTATATAATGAAAATAGAAGATAGATCTAGGAAGTAGAATGCGGAGCATTTCATCTATGTCCCTTGTATTACGATAAGCTTTTATGAAATCGATGTTATAATCCTTTTTTTAAACAATGTTGAACAAAAAGATGATCAGAACAGAAGATTTGAATTCATTACAGGCTTCTTCATAGTCACTATGAGAGATGTAGAATAAAGCACATAGAAGCATTAAATGTGTAGAGGAAATTTGAAGAAAAGAATAATAGGACGAATGCTGATATCTACAAAAGATCAAAATTTCAGTGTGAAATCTGCTTGGAGAGAATCATTATGGAAACCTTGTTAGTAGCAGACATTCTTAATTAGAGAATCTTGAGGAAAATGCTAATTCGAAACAAGTTAAAATACAGGCGGTACACAAAGAAATTCCCAACGTTAAACGAATTGCAGTCTGTGATATAATACAAATGTGTAGATTTATATTTAAGAAAAGGAACAATAAATACTATATGATTTCAGAATCTACAAAAAAAAAAGAAAAAAAAAACGCAGTGCAAAATACCAAAAACCTAATATTCTAGAAATCGAAAACAGCAATGTTTAATAACCAGCATTCTTCTGATATGAAAGCAAAATATTTATTATGAAGAGATGAGAAAATAGACAACTATTCAGAAATATCAGAAATACAGTTAGAGTTTGGAATAATATAAGAAAGTAGAATATGCATAACAGTCGTAATTGAAGAACAAATTGCAATCTACACAACACTTCGCAATCCCATTGTAACTCGAACATTGCAAACAATGAAGCCGCTACAGCATGGGAAATATTTGAATTGCTTCGAACAGACAATAGAATGAGGAAAGTGCTTTCTATCCAAAGACTGTAAATAGTCCTAAATTAAACGATGATTTGAATCTAAAATAGTTAAGCACTTATTCCAATATTAAATAACTACAAGACACACACACGCACCCCACACCTTATATGTATCGATGTGTTTGTGTGTATGTTATATATATATATATATATATATATATATATATACATGCATACATACATATACTTATACATATATATGTGAGTGTGTGCGTAAAGATTTCTTCCATTCGTGCATTTGTTTTCGAAGAAATAGCAGAGCCGATATTTAACTAACATAATATGTGGTGGGTAATTATATTATTGATCTTGGAGAGATAAATTCAAAGACAAGTTGAGTGAGATTTGAATTCGTGACAAAGGGAAGAATAAACAATAATGAAAAGCATTTACTGAGGTCTTCAACATTTTATTCATTCGCATCGGCTTATTAATAATAATGATTTCTAAAATTAGCAAAAAAGTGCGAAATTCGTGTGGTGATTCTGTAAATTAAATCTATTGTAATATTCGACTGCTTTACTGATTTTCTTCTTTCTTAAATCGATAAAAATAATTACCAAAGTCAACCTTAGTAGAATATAAACATAGATGCTGAAAGAATGTGACTAAAACCTAGAACTTCATCTGAACTAATATTTCTGTCATTCACCATACCCTATATCTCTAATAAATATTACTTCTTCCTAAAGACAAAATGCTATAACGCAGGCAATGATAATGATAATATAGGGACAGTGTCACGTATTTCTTGTGTAACGTGTGTTGAAACACGAAATAACAGTACCTGTTTGGCAAGTTATTGCTCAATCTTTGAAGTATATCAAGTATCTGGCGTGAGTTGCATACAGAAAGTAATGTGAGTTAACTAAAAGCTACGCTTTAACTATTCTATCAATCTATTGCTAGTGCACTAATAAACACCAATCATTCCCAACATATGAATTAGTCCAGACCTTTATAGAGAACGGGGGGTAGTCCATTAACTGGCAGTATATTAATGATAATACTTTTATTGAAAATTGAGTTTGTGTTGAATTTATTTATTGTAACTTAGGCAGAAAACAGTTCATAAATAATTTTAGGATCGTCGAGACTGGTAGAAAAAAGACCGAGCGGAATAACCTTAGACTGGAAACCTGTTGATCCTGCAGTAGAGTCTGTTCTACTAAAGTCAGTCAACAGTTTTAAGTTAGTGCTCAATCTGATGATTGATTATGTTCGGCTTCCAATTCTTTTTGTTACCATTTGACAAATCGTAATGATTCAAGCATTTACAGTAACCGTAATCTTGTCATGGTGGCTGCTGAGGCCACATGGTTTCCCTTGTGTGACGTTTCCTGATATCAGTTTTAAAATATTTTCTTGTCCAGGTCATATGCCAAGCGTACTCTACATCTTCGTCTTTCCACCTTATTTAGAAATAATTAGATATATTATTCCAATTTCTCGGTACTATAGAAAGAAATATATATACTATTCCAATATATACTCTTCCAACTAAGGCAGAATAATTTCTTGTTAATGCAAACAAGGTGGGGAGATCATAAACGCACCCGATATGACTGTGAAGATTCTGGACTGATCAAAATATTTCATATCAACTGGCCAATGTGTTTCTACTCATCTGTAAAGATGCAAGTTATGGACAATATACAGATGCATAATAACTTTAAAAGATATGAACATTTAGCGTGCACTGGCGATACCCTTTGCGTTATGGAGAGATAGTATTAAATATCGAGAAGTCCTCCATTTATGCAGCAACAACTTTATTGAATCCTAGGTGTAGAGAAAAAAGTATATACTTCGGGATTGAAGTACACACAATTGTCTTACATTATTCCCAACAGATCCCTTACAGTAAACTACACTATTACCTGGCAAAGAAGCGATATAGTGATCAACTGAAGAACATTTTAAAGCGAAATAGAGGCAATTCTTCAATATGTTTTGGCTTAAAAGTATGCGAGAAATGTGCTCAGCATTAGCAAGAGAAATATGAACAGGCATGCATTCTGATTAATACTTTTTACTAAAGGCACAAAGCCTGAAATTTCGGGGAAGTGTACGAGTCAATTACATCGATCCCAGTGTTTCATTGGTATTTACTTAAGGCAGCGAGCTGGCAGAAACGTTAGCGCGCCGGGCGAAATGCTTAGCAGTATTTCGTCTGTCGTTACGTTCTGAGTTCAAATTCCGCCGAGGTCGACTTTGCCTTTCATCCTTTCGGGGTCGATAAAAAAAGTACCAATTTCACCCTGGGGTCGATGTAATTGACTTAATCCCTTTGTCTGTCCTTGTTTGTCCCCTCTGTGTTTAGCCCCTTGTGGGTAGTAAAGAAATAGGTATTTACTTAACCGACCCCGAAGGATGACAGGCAAAGTCGTCCTCGGCTGAATTTGAACCCAGAACATAAAGATGGACGAAACGCCTCTAATCATTTTGCCCGAGGTACTAACAATACAGCCAGCTCTCCGCATTATACATACTGATTAATAACTAGGTTCTTTAGTCATGCATTCATATGCCATGTCAGCAAGCACATCAAGAAAAGTAGGGTACAGTCATAAACGCATAGTTAACAAGAGAGAAGCATATGCATATCTATCTATCTATCTATCTATCTATCTATCTATCTATCTATCTATCTATCTATCTATCTATCTATCTATCTATCTATCTATCTATCTCTCTGTCTATCTGTCTGTCTGTCTGTCTGTCTGTCTGTCAATCTGTTAGTTATGTAAATATTTATAACTCTTATCTGTTCCTGTCATTCTATCTGTTTGTCTGCCTCTGTGCATATATATATATATATATATATATATATAGTACAAAGTAAGATACGGGTTATGGGTGCAACCCACTATGAGATATCATTTATCCAATATACTGTTGGTAAATTACCCAAATTCTTAATACATAAATGTTTTTAATTGCAATGCAATTAAGTCAGTTATTGTATTAAACGGGTGAAGGTAAAGAAATATTTTTACCGTAAATTTATAATACAAGTAAGAATATGGAGAAACAAATTTGGTTTGTTCATCAACTTACGGATATTATAATGTTGGATTATTTATTCATATTACAAATGAGAACATTAAAAGCATACAAAAATATTATATAAGCCAATAGATAAGATAATAATACAAATACATATTTTAAACGTCATAGTATAAATTAATGAAATCCTAAAAATTACTTCTTACAGCTGTTTCAGCCCTGTTTTGGTCACATGTCCAATAGAAACAATTCAACATCAACGTGAGATCTCTCTCACTGATTGGTCAGCCTACAACCCGGTTTTCGAAAATGATCCTTAAAATCGGCAATGGATTAATTACATCCGATGTCAACGGATACGTTGACACTACCACCATTGGCCACACTGAATCCAGCCCTGATGACTTATGTTCTGCTGTTTACCCAAATCTTACAACGGAATACATAAAACCAGATTGGCTTCACGACAGGGCTGTTCTTGACCCTACAAATGCAACTGTCAATACTCTTAACTACGATTTATTCAGTCAGTTACGTTCTCAAGATTGTTGTAGCAGATCACTTGTCCTCGATTAGTTTACACACTTTCCAACAGAATTTCGTAACTCTCAAGATCCTCCAGGACTCCCTCCCCATGAACTTCACTTAAAAGTAGGTTGTCCTGTCATCCTCCTACGCAATCTAAACGCATCCACACTATTCAATGGAATTCGCCTTTTGGTCAAACAAATGACGGACCACGTCATTGAAGCCCAAATTATCACGAGATACGGCAAAAACGATACCATTTTCATTCAGAAAATTCTGCTAACCCCAACAGACAGCTCCTAACCTATGCAGAGCCTTCAGTTCCCTCTGAAACTCAGTTTTGCCATGACAAATTAACAAAGCACAAGGTCAGTCGCTGAAAGTTGTCGGATTGCGCTTATAAATGACGAACGTATAAAATCCATTTACCTTGAGAATTGTTTCTTTGTGTTGATATGAAAATAAAATTTCTAGTACGAACAACGTCATCATTATATCTTCACCAACATCATGGTCGTCATCACCATCACCATCATTATCAGCATCGTATTCGCTCTTCCAATGTAAGGAAAAAAAACATCAATGTGAACTTTGTTTTTTGTTTCAAATAAAGTTGTCGAACATCCTGCTTTTCACATTGAGAGTTGTACGTCGGTTTTTCCAGAGTTGGCCATCTAGACAACATATTCATCTATGCCCCTGAACGAAAAACTAAGAATGTCGTTTACAAAGCAGCACTACAGTAGTTATTCCCCTACTGCATTCTTCCCCTCTATGCCTAACTCCAGACGTTTGCAATCAAACTCCCTGCAAATATTCATTGACGTTTTGCTTAATTACCCTGATTGCTGTTACCTGTACATTACCTTCAATGACCCTCCTTACTTCACGCACGCTCTTCGCTCATAAGCATGCTCTAACATTTATTTTTGTGCAGGCTATTATTCTATTTGCGTGTTTGCTATAAATGCTTGCTTCCCTTTATCATTTCTGACTTAGAGAAATATGCTTTGGTATTACGAGAAAATAAGTACATCAGACAAAACACTTCAAGTAAGGTAGAGGACCCCTAATACCAACTGCAATTGCGATCCCATTTTATGGACTTTCATTTATCACTAACTGCCAAATTTGTATTCAAAAATATTTATTAATTACCTAAGTATCTTAATACCATATCATAAACGGCTAATTATAAATTATAAATTTTACGCTTATCAACTTGAAACAACTTCGAACTGCACACTAATTCAACTTAAACCGTCCACAGCAGTGCACCATTATAGTAATTACACCGCCCAAAGGACGGGTGCATTTGCTAGTATATATATATATATATATATATATATATATATATATATATATAATATATATATATATAATATATATATATATATATATATATTTATATATAATATATATATATATATACGTGTGTGTGTGTACAGATAGATAAATATGTGTGTTTGTATAATTACGTGTATATATATATATATATATATACATATACATACATATATATATCGACTTTATCGGTTTGTACTTATATGTCTGCGTGTGCTTTTGTTATTCCTTTCACTCGCTTGTCAATGCACGTCAAATGATTTGTGCTCGGCAGTAAAATACAAATCTGAGTTAATAAATAACAAGTTAGTTTGGTGTGTGAGATATTGAGGTTTTAAATATAACGAAAAAGCGAAATTACTAATTCCTACAAGATATATACATGGCGTGTTACTGCGCCGATGGATCACATTGAATTAATAGCCACATCGTTTCGTCTGATTCGTAATTACCACTTTATTAGTAGTTTTAGGAACATATCTCATATAATTAAGTCATCGATATGTCACTGCTTACGCTCCGTTGCATATGCTAGCCAATAACACATATTTCATATAACATCTTATTTACTTCCTCTTTCTACACTTAGCATAGGCGAACTACCTTTCTTTTCAGATGACCTGACCTGCAGGAGATTGTATTGCGATTACGCTCGGTTTCATAGGTTTTGCCAGATTGTTCACTCTTATCTTCATATTCTACCTTCCGGATGTTAGTATACGTCAAAGACATCAAAATGTAATTACGTTGATATTTAGAATTTGATATATTTCCCCGGTTTTGTGGCATGAACATGACGTTTTCTTAAACATTGAGTAATATATTCTCAGCATTGGCGTGAATAAATTTCGAAACCCATCATGTAACTAACATTGAAAAACACATATTAATTTTCTTTCCTTTCTCAGGCTACTACAGTGACCTTTTTCGTGTAGTTTGTTCATCTCTACATTTTTTTATTATATTCATTTATTGTGGCAAAAACATCTGAATTCAATTCCTTTCAAGATTTAATTACGTTTCACCGGGTTCCAGCTCAAACTGCAAGATATTGCGGGAATTGCATCCTTCTTTGCATAGATATTAGAAATAATTTCCCGCATATTTTCATTACAAATGTACAGGCACTTGACAAATTATGAAATCTATCTATGTTCTACAGAAATTTCTATAAAATTTTACCCGGAGTTGCTATAGAGATATCATCTGGGTGCAGAAAATAATCATAGAGCAATAATATAAATTAGACAATAATAGAGCAATAATATAAATTAGGCAAATAAAATTGTTTTAAAGTTCTTGAAGTGAATGAGTATACAGCTTAAGTAATATATGATAGAATGCCTTCACGAAGAAGCGGATGACTAATGTAGCCACATGATTAGTTTTCGGACGGGAGGAATTGATGAATTAACAGAAGGAAAACTGCAATACGATGTTGTAAGGATATATATATGTATAGATATACATGTGTGTGTATGTATGTATCTGTGTGTGTATTTATGTATACATATGCATACATGTATATATATGTATATATATATAGATAGATAGATAGATATGTATGTATGTATGTATGTATGTATGTATGTATGTATGTATGTATGTATGTATGTATGTATGTATATATATATATATATATGATGGCTGCCCCCTCGTTATAGAATATGGCCATTGCACGAAGCTTAACTGTTATTGGTGTTGTGATCGAATGTGACTTTTATTTGCTTTTTAAGGCTACAGCCAGCTATTCAGTCGAGACTCACAGCACTATCAACAATCACGAACAATGTTGCTATCGTGCAATGCCTGTGCAAGAAGATTTTTTTAAAGTGAGAAAAGGCTGTGCACTGAGTCAATCCCACTCACTAAGCAACAGCAGCCATAATCCGAAAAGAAGAACAAGTCAACATCATCGGTAACCACTGAGCTGCAGGTTTTATGTCGGAGCTATCCCAGTTACCTGAGTTACCTTCTCCTAGAAGGATGCCCTAACAAAGGCTAGGAGTCCTTCACTCCCAATGGTTTAACCGCGCGATCGGGTCTTCAGTCCGATTATTTCTATGTCCCCGCCAATGATATAGCCTTAAGCGTTTAAAAAACATATACATTTATTGGATGACCGTTGACTCTCAAGAGTTCCTCCGCCCTTTGACAGCATTTGTTTTTCATCGCGCAGGGTGTCCAATAAACACCCTCCTCACCAAGCAAGCTTGCTGGGCTTGCCGGTTTAGACGCCGGCCGCCCGACCATGCAGCATGTACTGGGTTAAATGTTACCAGTAGCAATCTAAAGTGCACTGACATATATATATATATATATATATATATATATATTATATATATATATATATATATAATATCGTTAGCCACTACACACATTTTTTTTCTCCTTTTTTCCTCTCCTTGTTTTTTTTGTGTTCCTTTCTGTAGAAGAGCGTAGGCTCGAAACGTAAACAACTTTTTCTATTCCTGAGCGTTATACAAAAATACATCTTTTTGTTTTGTACACCATCTGTCTTCGTCTTTTGTTTTTTCGTAAAATCTCCCTATATATCTATATATATATATATATATGGCTGGCATCCGTTAGTCTCAGAAGTCTATGAATCTGCGCCTTAGATTGGATTGGTGTTGCAGCAACGCTTGTGGCCGACAAGGCCAATGCGTGAGTAACAGATACGGCTGCAACTGTTGCAAATGTGTTGGTCGGTCGGTCGGTCGGTGGTTCGTCGTCTCCGTCTGTCCTCTGCTGTCTGACATATGTGATCTTCAGAGCGGTATTCAGAGTCTGTCTCCAGCAGGAACGGTCTTTTCCATGTTCCCCCATGTTTTGGTATTCAAACTCATGGCCTTCATGTCACGTTTGCCATCATTCCCGAAACGGAGATGTGGTCGTCCGTGAGCACGTCTGCCGAGGCTAGCTCCCCATACTGTATATATTTCAGTAACGTCGCATCAGGCATTCGGTGCACGTGTCACAGCCAGCGTAGATTACGTTGCTGAAGTAGTGTAAATGTCGTTAATAGCTGGGAACGGGTAAGTATCCCGTTGTTCGTGATGTGGTCTTTGATCCCAAGAATACTCTGAAGATTGCGCAGATCGAAAGCATTATGGCGGCGTTCCTGTCTGGCGTAAAGGCACTAATTCTCACCGCCGTATAGCAAGGTGGCGCGAACACATCCATTATAGACTAAATTTGGTGGATCTCGTCAGCTTGCCGTTTAACCACACTTTTTGAGCCAGTTTGGCGAAAGTCGAAGCTGCTAACCCTGTTCAGCTCCTGGTCGAGTGTGAGGCCATTCGGACCTCATCGAGTGAGTGGTTGTCGATAGTAATAATAGGGGAATCCGAGACGACTTGGCCCATTAACTTGGACTTCTGTTGGCTAGTTGTTAAGCTGAAGGCACAGCACGTACAGTTCAGATTGTACATCACTATTTGCAGTTTAGTTCTGAATGAGCTACAAGAGCTGCGTCGTTGACAAACGGCATTCTCCGGACGTAAACCCTGCGGATTTTGCTCTACGCATTGAGCCTTGACAGATTGAATAGTTTGCCGTCCGACCTTGTGTGGGGGCAAACGCCGTCGTTTTGCATACCAAATGCATACTTCAGCATGGCACCGAAGTAGCGTGACACCGAAGCAAGCACGCAACCCTATTTAAACCCCAAGTCGAATATCAAAGATCTGAGGTGTTTCTGTTGAAATGTACTGTGGTTTCTATGTGCATATGGAAAGAATCCTGGATGCGGAGACGTCGAGGAGAACATCCAATTTTCCAAACAACTTGGAACAACCCATTTCTACTCATCGTTTTGAACACCTTCGTCAAGTCAACGAATGCAATGTAGAGAGGTTGGTTTTATTACCTTCACCTCTTATGTAAATGTCTAAGGGAGAAAATCATATCCCTTCTGGATCGTACGAATCTGAAACCACTACGAAATTCTGAGTAGATCCTTTCTGCAAGTTTTCTAATACACACACAAACATATATATATATATACATATATAATTTTTAAACTTCGGATTTTTTAAAAATATGCTAGGCCACTGGTTTTAATTGATTAATATCATTTTATACTCTTATTAAATTTATATATATATATATATATACGTATGCATGTAAATAAATATAGACATATAAATATATAGATAGACACTCACATACACAGGCGCACACTAGAGACACACACACGCACATAGAATTTCTAGAGTAGCGATTGACATTAACTTCAATGGTTGTGTTTACTGACCGACACTATTCTCTCCAGCCGAAGCCTGGTTCTTTTTTTTTTCGTTCGTACCTCAAATAATATCATACTTTCAATATACAGCAGGTGAAGATTGCCAGTTCTCCGACTCCCTTCTGCATCCCTTTTGGTCCTTTGGCTATAGATTAAGGAAACAAAACAAGGAAAGACAACAAATAAATCGCACGATAAATGAATATCCTCATGGAATATCACCATCATCGTCATCACCAGAAGCAACTTTATGGAGTCAATAAACAGACTCCGCTTTCAGCTGATAGTAGAACACGTATACCAAAGAATATATAACTTTTAAGCACTGTGGTCTGGTAATATATTCGAAGTGAAGGTTGATTAAGAAAAGCCTCGGTTCCCTGGAATCTTTTAGAGCTAATCGCTAGCGAAACAAGAGAAGACAAATTAAAAGAGAAGGATTGGGGTTAGGTGAGGAAAAGAGAGTGATGTCTAACATCTGATGGGTAACGAAATAGAAACTAGCAGCAACAAACCTCAAAACAGCAAACAACAAAACACGATGTCTTGTGAAAAGTCACTGATATATCCGTCACTAAAAGCGACCACGCGGATAGAATAAAAATACCCTTTCTTCTTCTTCTTCTACTATTTCTTCTTCTTCTTCTTCTTCTTCTTCTTCTTCTTCTTCTTCTTCTTCTTCTTCTTCTTCTTCTTCTTCTTCTTCTTCTTCTTCCTTCTTGTTTCGTTACATGTCGCTCTTTGTATGTTACGCATCAATTTCTATGTTATGGTCAATTTCCTTTTTCTACTGCTGAATGACTAACTTCCGAAACATCAAGCACGCACTTTTGTTTTAAACTAAACCCATTAATGTCCGTGTTTGTTGTTCTTACTGGTTTGCATCATATGAACACCCACATATGCACGTGCACACACACACACATACATACACTTAACGCATATATATGAACACATAGTTATAAATGATATTGTGCAAAACTAAATACGGTATCCCTACCAGCAATTAATTTTCCTTTAGTCTATTTCGATTCGCTCGCACAAGGAGCAGAACGTAGGTATAATCCAGAAACATATATCTTGAATAATCTACTATGTAATAATTTTTTTCATTTGAGGATTTTTTGGAAATGGTATTCTGCAATTATCTAGTGAAAAATAATATCCAAATTATATCTTTTGTAGATTATGGTTTCTCATTTTAGATTTTTTGGTTGATAAATTACATAAATCGAACAGCTATATGTAATATAACTGGTAACATAATTATGGCTATGTATATAAGATCGAGAATATTTTTCACTGCAGGTTCGTGTACCCGTATATTGTACCTTACATAAATACAGTATATTTATGTAAGTATACATGCCTGTGTATCCGTCTGTATCTTTTTATAAATGTATAAATTAAGGCATGTATGTATGAATGTATTTATATAATGATGTATGAATGTACGTACGTATCTATTTATGTATGTATCAATGTAAACATACAGACCACATACGCATGCATATATGTATGTATGTGTTCGTGTGTGTATATGTGTGCGCGTGCATGTAAGTTCATCTAATTATCAAATATTTCCCCATTTTTCAGTTGTAGACAAAGTAGCGATCTCTATCCACAAGGAAAACTTTTCTTGGTGTTTAGTCAAGTTAAAGGAAGTAGTCACTTATGCATGTACGCATGTATATACGTATCTCGTCACGATGTATGTATTTATGTACATACTGGCCTTTGCACTTGTATAATCGTAGATGTCATTGCTTATGTGATTCTGTATGTTTTTGCTTCCAAATATGTACATATGTATTTGTATATTTTCACAGGAACGTTTTACATTGTATCGCAGTTCTATTTAGGCTTGTAACTCTATTCGTTTAATGAATCAGTTCACTTCAGGTGTTGTGAATCCCAGCATTCTACAAAATGGGTGCTGAAGCAGCTGCTTACGTATCCCAATGCTTAAATAATTACAGTCACCATCATAGATCGTTAGCCACGACACACATTTTTTCTCTCCTTGTTTCTCTCCCTGTTTTTTTCTGTCTCCCTTTCTGTAGAAGAGGGTAGGCTCGAAACGAAAAAGATTTTTTTCTATTCCTGAGCGTTATACTAATACATCTGTTTGTTTTGTACACCACCTGTCTTCATCTTTTGTTTTTTTTCGTAAACTCTCTCTTAAATAATTACAGGTATATTTCTAAACCGTGTGGAGCATTTCCAGAGATTTCTTATTAGTTTGATTTACATGTCTTCTTTTTCACGTATCTTTAATATTATTGGAAACTCTGCTGAGTAGTTTCTTTCTCTTTTGTTCACACATCTTTTCTATATGCCAGAAAATTATATCTTGAATGTTATGACGAGATTTACTGAGAGTTTGGTAGAAAATCTCACCAGTATTCTTATATTTTTTACTTTTGCTATTTTCTTATATTTTATCTGCAGGGACATCTTGTCTACTTCCTTGAATTTTACAATGCACTAAAAAAATTATGAAACAGGATTGAAAAATATCACTATGCTCTAACAGATACGTCATTGTTATTTCCTACATACCTGAAATTATAAAAGTTGTCGTTCGAATATGAATTGCTTGGTTATTTATTTTGCTCCCATCTTAAAGCTGTGTATGACTTCTGTTTTAATTTGATAAACCATTATGCTACGGAGGTAGAACATTCTGGTCTCTGTATCCCTGGATATCAGTCTGAGAATACTTTCCCTGGAATTCCTTTACAACTGACAATAAGTTATTCGATTAATGTAATTTTTAATCCGAACTTCTATAATGAATATATAAATGCTATAAGACGCCCAAACGGATGATCATACAGTTCTATCGATTAACACCATATTGAGGCAAGCTAAATTGGACCTCGACAGTATTTGAGCTCAGAGCACATATAGTACGAACAAATGTTGTGAGCTGCTCATCACACTGAAAATACTTTAATCAAAAGAAGTTCACATTATCGTGAGATCCCATGTTGACTCATTAGAGATTTGATTGAAATGAGCGGATTACATCTCATTTGGATAATTACTACTTCCGAGGTTCTGCTAGCTATGGAACATATATAGCCTGGATGTTATCTACTCCATTCCGGATACAGGAACACTCTACAAGCATTTACGTCAATAAATCCCAATTGTTGGTGAAAGTTGCTTTTTCTAACTTCCCCGGACGCCTCGAAGGTTACTATCTTCCTACATCTTGATCCTTGCCTCTTTATATATACATATATATTATATATATATATATTTATACGTTTGTTAATTCTTTTCGCAAGATTCCTGATACATACATACATACATACAGACATACAATATCATTTTAGTGACAGAAGCTTCTGAAGTTAGTATAGGCTAAGACAGGCACAAATTCATATTAAATGTACAGAAATCAAGACAAATTTTACCTGACTGGAAAAGACAACGGTTATTTAATTAAATAGTAAATGCTATTTATTCGTATTTTGTGGTGTTCACTGTTCATGTATTGCGTTTTAGGTTCGTGCATAGGTGTTTTTCTTTTGCATATCGTAATAGTCACTAAGAACTTACTTTTTTGACTTTGAAAATTTAATGCAAAATATATGAATTAATAAAGATTCCTATAACTGTTTTTTTCTCAGGAGTGGGAAGCAGGTTTGCATATAATTCATAAAACGCTATATAAGTAATATTTAATCAATACAAAATTAAAAGCATTAAAACAAGTTTACAGTTCCGTAAATTTCATGTGCTTTTCAATTTATATTTTCATGCAGATTGCAGTGTGTGCATTTAAATTTACGTCTCCATGGAGATTATAATACATATACTACTAATAATAATAATAATAATAATATAAATAATATGTAAATATTTGCATATATATATATATATATACACACACACACACACACACACACATATATATATATATATATATATATATATATATATGTACATACCTACATACATATATATATATATATATAAATATATATATACATGCATATATTGGTAGAGGGTATCAGAAAAACGTTGACAAAATGAGAAACGAGAACATAAAAAACAAAAACATAGAAAACGATTTGTTTTCGAATAACGAAAGAAACAAACAAATACCGAAACGAGACAGGCAACATGAAAAACATCCCCTTCGTCAGCTGTCCCCTCTTTTATCTACTCCGCGTTCGAAGGTAGGGACAAGTCGCGACTTCGTTAAAACAGTCCTTCCCGCAAAGCAAACTAAATAAAATTTGAGGTTTTGGGGGAGGGTAAATGTGGTACCAAAGGCAGTACATTGAGAACAAAACAGCAAAAATAAACGGTGAGGGCTGTTAAGGCAAGACGATGTGAATTGGCGAACGCTGGAAACGCGAGCTTTGAGAAGAGACAGGAAAAGCACGTATTATCTTTAGGATGGGAGTGGAAGAAAGAAAGATGAATAGCCGTTGGTCACGTGTGAGCAACGAGAGATTCAAGGAAGAATAGTGTGAGAGAGAAAGAGGGAATTGGAAAGAGGAGAGGAGAAGAATAGGGAAAGGGTGGGAGAGAAAAAGAGAAAGGAAGAACTAGAGAGGGAGATAGAATGAATAGAGATAAAATAAAAGTTACTCGGAAATGGATGCGTGTCGTTCGATCATACTATGATATAAATAATATATATATATGTATATATACATACCTACACACACACACACACACACACACATAATATATATATATATCATATAAATATATATATATATATATATATATATAATAATATGTATATATATAACGGGAAGCTTTAAAAAATAAAAAAGACGAAGGCAGGTGGAAAACAAACGAACAATTGTATTAGTATGGCGCTCAGGAAATATAAATAAAACAAGTCTTTAACGTTTCGAGCCTACGCTCTTCAACAGAAAGATACACAGAGAGAGAAAAACACAGAAAGAAGGAGAGAAAAAAAATGCGTGCAGTAGCTAACGAATCAACATGGCGATCTATATATATATATATTATAATATATATATATATATATATATATATATATATATATAAGATGTATGTAGTATATATATGTTATGTGGGTACAGGACATAATAAAACGTAGACACAAAATAAGACTGCATGAAGATATAATTGAAAGACAGTATAGACCACACAGAGCAATATGAGACACATAAGATAGACAGTCACTGAAGAAGTCACAGGTGGGTAACGGAATATTTTCAGACAATAGACGTAAAATAAAAACTGCTATAAACAAATGAAAAACAGATACATGATGCGTATTTTATTTGGCAAGAAGAAATGACCATCCCGAAATATAACAATACATGATCCGATGCACGGTGTTACATCAGGAAGGCGTGGCTGGTGTCAAGAAGCTTTGCTTACCAACTACATGATCCGGGTCCAGTCCCACTGCGTGGCGCCTTCGGCAGGTGTTTTCTTTTCTACTCAAGGCACAAGACTCGAACTACTGGGAAGGGGGCCAGTCGAAAAGATCGAACCCCCAGTACGCAGCTGGTACTTAATTTGTCGACCTCGAAAGGAGGAAAGGCAAAGTCGATCTGGGGGAATTTGAACTCAGAACGTAACAGCATTTCGCACGGCGTACTAACGTTTCTGCCAGCTCTCCGCCTTTCGGCAAGTTTTTCTACTATAGCCTCGGACCGACCAAAACCTTGTGACTGGATTTGGAAGACGGAAACTGAAAGAAATCCGCCGTGTGCATATATATATATATATATATATATATATATATATATAATGTGAAATAGAAAGATGAATCTTGTAGTAGATTAATCAACAGTTTAACCGATACCTTAGTAGCAAAAATCACAGCAGTAAACAGCACGGTTGGAGGTACAACCATCTGGCGTTGCAACCGTGCGTTGGTGCGGATAATTGAAATTAAACATTATTGGTGAATTGATGAAATGGAGCTGAACGCAGATTGAACAGAAATCGCTATTAACCTTAATAGCGACTCATACTGCCTTACCATAAGCCTTCCTAATTTGAAGTATGTCAGTGTCTTCTCAAATCATGCCAAAACCGTAACAGACAATTTGGTTAAAAACATCTCTCTAAGATTGTCTGGCTTGTCCGCCAGTGCCGATATTTTTATGCAGAAAGCGGATTTTAATACGGCCGCACTATCCAAGGCCGGTTATAGGCAGAAGGTAATTTATATTGATCCGGCCCTTCCGATGCCATCATTCGGTCATCAGGATAGGGCCGTATATAATAACATTAACATTTTAAGTAAGGACGGGAGCGCGGCGGATGCCGGGGTAGTCGCTCCCGCATTTAATTTAGCGAACAAGGATAATTATCGATCCGGGAGGTCTTACACTAACCAAGACCCGTTATTCATCCGAGAATCACCCACCCGAATGCGAGAGCTGGCGTCCCGACCCATCACACTGATAGGAATAAGCATATATGGTTTGTAATCCCCTTTGGTAAGCAGATTAGAACTAACCTCCCCCTCATGTTTAGACAAGCCATCGCCAATAACTTCCCCAGAAATTCCAAATATTACTCCACGGTTAACTCACATAAAGTTAGGATAGCTTTCTCCAACACTAAAAACCTCGCCAGATAATCGCCTCCCATAATAATAGGCTACTTACTAAGACCCTATCACCTTTTTCCGGAGGCACAGCCTCTTCCGCTCCGGTTTAATACTCAGTAGGAATAATTATAGTAGTAATAATGATATGAGAGCCAGTAAAGTGACACATAATCTCAGCTCCAGCCAGGAGTACCCACTAGGGGTATAGTTATAAATAGGGGTGTTGTGGTTGACGGTAACAATGGGAGTAGGGTAGAGAGCCCCATTAGCATCCCCAGCATCATTTCCCGCAATAGCAGTACCACGGGCAGTAGCAATGACAGCACTCTGATAGATAGTGGAGAATCAGGGGTTATTCTATAGTTAATAGTGACGTAGTGGAAAATAGAGTAGTAAGCGGCTGCAGGTCTCGGAACGAATATAGTGTCAGGAACGCAGTTCTAATTTCAGAAACCAATCCTAGCAGATTAAGATTCACGTCGGCGAACTCCAAGATCAAAAACGCCGTCTACCAATGCAAGGTTTACACGGACTCAGATGCCTACACTTATGTAGGGGCATCATCCTCAAGATTGTCTTTGCGTGTCTCCAACCATTACGCAACTTTTCGGGACGTGAACAAGCGCCAGACCACGGGACTCAGTAAGCTAATATGGCGACTGAAGGATGCGAACTTAAGCTATAGGCTGGAATGGTTAATTTTGTCGGTGGCCCTCCCATTTGATAGGGGCAGAAGACAGTGCAACCTTTGTGTCTCCGAACTCTTCCATATTTTGTTTGCCAGAGGCCGGATGGTAAACGGGCTCTTACAGTCGGCTTTTCGATGCCCCCATTGGCGGCGTTACACTTATCTGGCTTTTAAATAGCGTTTATAAATAATACCGGCACCCATAGCCCTTGGTAACAAATCTGAAATAGCCTTTAAGATATCTACGATTGACCACTGCATGGGAATTACTCCTGTAAGACAAACGGGGCTTGGTTTTTTCACAGCGGGGGGTTTCCTTGACAAGGTAGGCTTAGATGAACACACACACACATAAAACATAATATATATATATAATTTTTTTCTTTTTTTCTTTCTGCCACCCAACGGTTATCACAGCAGTAGCCACTGACAGCCGAACGATCAAACGCACACACGTACACAAAAAATGTTTTCTACCCCTACGCCAACACACACATATATAGAACAGTATCACACACCACACGTCTCTAAGTAGATTTTTTCTCGCCACTTATAAAACATCCAATATTCTTTAAATAGTCAGAACTTTATTCTCGGTCACAAAGAACATCTATACACCCTCACCCACATGATTGACCGATGCCTGACCCGTTGAATTCTTCAGCCACCGGTTCTCAACGTACACTGATAAACAGTTTCGCCATGGGCTCTAGGAGCACAGTTCGATTTGTTTTTTGCTCCGCCTCTGTTCTGTTTTTGTTTTTCCAACGGATTTCCTTTTTTCTTCCTGAAGAGAAAGACACAATATGGTCCCATTATTCAATCGGATTTTGGTAATTTGTGCCTTTCGAAACACGTGTAGAATGAAATAAAACGATTTCTGTTCAATCTGCGTTCAGGTCCATTTCTTCAATTCACCAATAATGTATATATATATATATATATATATATAATGTATTGTCATTAGCGAAGAAGATTTCCTACTAGCCATAGATTAAGTGGACACAAACTCAACTGCTGGTCCAGACGATTTGCCAGCAATCCTCCTCAAAGCATGTAAGCATGCCCTGGCAAACCCCCTCAAGATTCTATCCCAGAGCTTTCTTGCGAATGGCAAACTGCCAAGCAGGCTGAAGGAGGGAATAATATGCCCAATGCATAAAGGGGGAAGTAGAGCAGATGCCTCAAACTATAGGCCTATCTCTCTGACTTCACACATCAGCAAAGTCATGGAACGGATAGTCAGAAAGAAACTAATCGCATTCCTTGAGGAAAATAACTTGCTGAGTGATACCCAGCATGGTTTTCGACCAGGTAGGAGCTGCCTGACCCAGCTCTTACAGCATTATGACTGGGTGTTGAGGCAGTTACTCAACAAATTAAATGTGGACGTAATCTACCTTGATTTTGCAAAAGCTTTTGACAAGGTGGATCATGGTATGATATGCCACAAACTACGTGATCTCGGCATAGCTGGAAAACTTAGAATGTGGTTGCATGACTTCCTGAAAGATAGGAGTCAGGCAGTAGTTGTTATGAACACACAAATAGTGAGCGGTGTTCCACAGGGCACTGTCTTGGGACCACTGCTTTTTATAGTGGCCCTCTCAGATATGCCCTCAAAGCCCGGATAGCCACTCTGGCCAGCTATGCAGACGATACGAAAGTCTCGCAGAAAATACAGAACCTCAGCGATGTTGCACACCTGCAGCAGGAGTTGGACTCTATCTACAGATGGGCTGAGGATAATAATATGCAGTTTAATCCTGAAAAATTCCAGGCCCTGCGTTACCAGCACCCAAAACTGAATATTAAACTTACAGGAATACCTCCAAGTTGCGCAATTTTCTGATGATTTGTTTAATCATTAATGTGTTGCCAACCGTACATCAGATCAAACTTTTCTTGTACAAGTGCACAATTGCGCTACACGTCAGATAAGCAAATGATTGCGAAGCATTACTACACCTCTGGCTCCCATCTCCAGGGTGGAGAGACTCCTGTGGTTTACAGCAACGTTTATATGTATCCTAGTTGCATCTAGTTGCATATTATTGATATTTTGCACACTTCAACGGCCAACATCACAATTATTACGTACTTCCGGGCTCCCAGAAACAACTATCGTACCTGAAATACTATGCTCTCTTCCATTAGTTTTCTGTATCTGTTGAACTGCATGTAAATATGTTAGGCAAATATATAAAAATCCTTGTGCTCATACATGAATGTTGATCTGCATATTTTCAGTTTTTGGTTCTCTCTGTCTTTATATATCCCTATATATGTATATTTACATGTATACATGTATGTATATTTCATGTATCAAGACCAAGCGTGTTAATTTGTTTAATTGCATCAATATTTTCCTCTTCCCTTTTCTCTCTCTCACTCTCACTATATATATATATATATATATATATATATATATTATATATATATATATATATATATCGTCCAATGGACAGTGCTGGGTTGTGAAACATTTAAGCCAAATCGTCTCAAAACAACTTGTCTGCCCGTCCCATAGGTCTCCCCTTTGAGAAACGCTGATTTAACCTAACTTTGAGACACCAGCAAAAGAAGAAATAAAGATATACTTTTTTCTATTCCAAAGAAAAGCGATTTCCCACGGCTTTATCGTTGGCATTCTCATCTGGAATCGATTTTTGCAATTTTTTCAAGACTTATACACACTCTGATACCGTCGGTATCTATGTATCAAATTTGAGCGCAATCGGATGGAGAATGCTCGAGAACCTAGAAGCCACAGACGCACACAGACAGACAGAACGGATTTTATATAAGATCTCTCTCTCTCTATATATATATATACATATACGTACGAATGCACACATGAATAAACGTATCTATATATGCATCCGCCCGCGCATGCGTATCTGTGTTCGTGTGTGTGTCAGAGTCAGATATCTGAAACGAAATGTTCTACAGTTCAACTTCCAAATCATAATCAGCAAGCACCAAATCAATATATAGGCACATATGTCTTTATGTGTATAATTATAATTATGCTAACCGCACACACACACACATGATACACACATACGCACGTATACACATACAAGCATCTACGAACACATACGCACACCCAAGCACGTACACGCTCAAATACACACACACATACGCAAACATATATTGAAAGCATGAACGGGACAAATATATTACTTCAAAGGCATAAACATTTGTATAACCGTTAGTGAAGAATCTGAAATATTACACGTAAATGCTTGAGGACATACGCACAGACGCGTTCGCACGCGCGAAGATTTGCACCTATGTAGCTTTCTCTCAACGTACATATATATATATATATATATATAGAGAGAGAGAGAGAGAGAGAGAGTGGGAGAGAGATAGTTATATATATATATATACATATATATACATACATGTATACATGTACGTATGCATACATACATATACATATATATATATATATATATATATATATATATATGAGCACGCGCGTATATATATATATATATACATATATATATCAGTGTATTTATATATATATATATATATATATATATATATATATATATCAGTGTATATATGTATATATATACACACATTTATATACACGTACACACACATATATCTATATATGCACAAACGTGCTTACATTTACCGATATATACTTAGTATGTATACACAAATATACGACTGAACGCATACATGCATATATACAAACACAAGACACACATACATATACACACACGCACACCACACATTCATGCACACATAGATACACTCACACATAACTGTTGGAATATATATATCACAATTACAGTTATTGTACGTCAGATCATATATTTAGAATATCTTCTTTTATACTTATATCTCGGGTGATGTATTTCGGTTTTCTTTTGAACATATACATTTTTTCTAACCACACTCAACGTTTTATATTTTTCTCGCCTTGTCTTGTAGAAATCTCCTTTAACCTGTGCTTTTATTCATCTCTATATTTATTACACCTTTCTCTAACATACTTTTCATCATTATTTTTTCACACTTATCTTTCCTTTCTCTTTCCTGATATTTGTTGTAATATCTTATACTTCTTCTTCTCTATCATTATCTCGTATATCTTCAGGGCATTGCAGCTAAGTATGCGCAGGCTATATCAGTTTATCAAAACTTTATCTCCCATTTTCTTTCTTACATATCTAATGTTTAGTGTAAGTGGTACGTGATGCGTGTGCTTATATCTATATAATACAACCAGTGCGGATATGCAGCCGAACGCATGCAGGGCTGTATGATTATCGACATGTCAAATACACAAGGATATGCACAATACATCTCAGAATATAAACATACACACATACGTGTATACATACACATATATACATATATGCATGTAAATATATGTAATATATATATATACATATATGCATAAAAGAAGTGTATGTCTGTGTATATATCTATATATACTTACATATATACATACACATACGTATATATGTACATATATATGCATATATATATATATACATATGTATGTGTGTATATATATATGTATGAATACATTAGTGTATGCCTCATGTATGTATATATATATATATATACATATATATATAGATATACATACACACACGCACACACACACACACAAACACACGCGCGCGCACACACACACACACACACACACACACACACACACACACACACACACACACACACATATATATATATATATATATACATATACATACATACATATATGTTCATATTATTATGCATACCTAGATATTTTCAACTTTCATTGTCAGATACAAGTCTTGCAGAATTTAACATTTTATCTAATTACTTTCGGTTGGTATATTCCATTATTTAATTACTCGCAAGTTATTCACAAGAAACTCTCCTTTATAGCATATTGGATTCTTGTTTAGTGTCTTATATTTACTTCGTAACATTCCCGAACACCTGCGTACACAGACACCCATACACGCATACTTACATGCAAATACACATTAGGTATGCACGGATACATACATTCATACATACATGCATACATAGATCTATATATAAGTATATACATCTCTACATATCCATGTAAAAATGTCTATATTTGCGTGCATGTTTATATATACTCACTGTATGCCAGTGTATATGTCTGTCTCTATCATATATATATATATACAGATATCCATACATATATATATATATATATATATATATATATATATAATATATATATTATATATTATATATACTTATATATATATATTATATGTATATATAATATATATATATATAATATATATATATATATATATATACATATATATATAGAGAGAGAGGTAGGTACGTACATATATGTTTATATATATGCATATGTTTTATTTCATTTATTAACATATATATATATATATAGATATATATATATATATATATATATATATATACATATATATACAGTGCAGAATCCCTGACACTCACACATCCACACACACAACATAATAGACATGCATGTATATGTGAGTGTGCATGTATGCGCATATATTTAATTATATGTATGTATGTGCGAGTTTGTGTGTGTGTGTGTTTGTGCTGCATATGGCAAATAAGAGATTAGAAGAGATTGGACTAATTAAGTAAATCAGAAAAAAAAAAAACGGTGCTTCAACTTGGCCGCAGCGCAATAATTTAAACGGTTACTAATTTAGGTACAAGTCTATCAATTGCAATCCGACGAGTTAAGACAACTAGTTAAGACAACTAGATCGACCATATTACTAAACTTGCTTTATATTTTATCGACCACTTCCTAGAGTTTCCCCTTTGTTAGATTTCATTTGAGAATATCGAGCCTGTACAAAATTCCACCAAGGTCGACTTTGCTTTTAATCCTTTCGGGATCGATAAATTAAGTACCAGTTGCGAACTGGGGGCAGTAAAATAGACTGGCCCCCCACCCCAACCCCAACATTTCGGCTCTTGTGCCTAGAGTAGAAAAGTATATAGAGTTTGAACAAACTTAATGTAATCTTTTCAACGCCCTAACAATTATCTTTTTTAATTAAACAATATTAAAATCCAAGACATATTCTAAATGTGTGCACTTATACAAACTTATCTACATCAGGCTAATACACGGATATTTCCATATATATTTATGCAGTCATACACGCACACACACATACTTACACACATATTCATACAATACACACTTACATACTGATCTCTCTCATTCTCCCCCTCTATCTCTCTGTATATATATATATAGGGATAGTTTACGAAAAAAAACAAAAGACGAAGTCAGGTGGTGTACAAAACAAACAGATGTATTAGTATAACGCTCAGGAATAGAAAATGTCTCTTACGTTTCGAGTCTACGCTCTTCTATAGAAAGGGACACAGAAAAAAAAAACAAAGAGAGAAAAAAATGTGTGTTGTGGCTAACGATGTATCATGGTGACATATATATACATGCATATATTATATATTTGTGTTCACATAGGTTTATATACAGCCATATAATAGATGCATATATTTATAAATAGAGAAATGAAAGAAAATGGAATGTACGAGATTCTTTTATCTAAAATCACTACGATTATCTCAACACACTTTTACAGCTGTAGTGCATTGGTGAGGTTTTATGAGACCATTTATCGCCCATCCAATGTTTAAAATAACACTCCACTGGTGATTGTTTAAATAAGTACTTCGTTAGATGCTACCGCCGTTTCATTCAGAGTAACAACAGCAGTTTACAGGCAAAACTTAGCCAATAGACATAACGACGGAAAAAAAAAATTGTAAATAAAGTATAAAATACAGAAATAAAGAAATAGAAAAAAGGTCAGGCTGGCTTTAAATTACAATTCTAACTTCATGGTCAATTTAGAAGAATGTGTTAAACACAATGAAAAATAAAATGAATAATAGAATTGAGCATTTAGATCTAGTAAATTGATATGCGTAGGAAGGAGAAAAGGAGAAGAGGAAGTAGGGGTAAATGGATAAACGAAGGCTTAAAACAAGTAGAAGGAAGGGAAGAGAACAAAGGTGTGTATGAACATGTATATGTATCCATCATTTTATGTAACTATGAATGTATTTGTGAATGTATGTATATATGTATGTACGTATATGTTTGTGTGCATGTATGTATCTATATACATATCTATGTATGTGTGTATTTCTATGTTTTTATGCATGTACGTGCGAAGGCGCATGGCTCAGTGGTTAATTCATCGAGCTTACGATCGCTAGGTTGTGAGTTCGATTCCCGGACCGGGCTGCGTGTTGTGTTCTTGAGCAAAACACTTTATTTCACGTTGATCCGGTTAATACAGCTGTTGGAATGAGTTGTGACGTCACTGGTGCCAAGCTGTATCGGCCTTTCCCTTTCCCTTGGATAACATGGGTGTTGTGGAGAGGGGAGGCTATTAAGCATGGGCGACTACTGGCCTTCCACAAAGAATCTTGCCCGGACTTGTGACTGCGAGGGTAATTTTCTAGGTGCAATCCCATGGTCATTCACGACCGAAGGGGTTCTCTTCCGCTCTTTCTCATGCATGTACGTGTCTATTATTCATAATAAATTGTTCATGGGAACTATCATTTTTTACTTGACCCTGAAATTTGTTGTAAAATTATATGAGTACAATATTCATAAATTAAGAAAAAAGGGCCAGAATATAGAAAGATATTTTGGTACTGTTTATAGTTTAATCTATTGTCTACGTGCATTTAATCGAACTTCATCAAAGAATTTTGGATGTACATCCTATATTTAGCTAGAAAGCCTTATTCAGTAAGATATAAATTATTTAATAAAGTAGAGCCAACTTAAACATATTGATTTAGTATGTTACATCCTTTTGTGGGATTTTGTCCATTCCATCGAACCCCAATACTTGATGGATTGTTTATTTTACAGACTTCGAATGATTAAGTGCAAAATCAACATCAGCAAGATTTGAAATCAAAGCGTAACGTGCTGGAACAAATGCTGCAAAACATTTCTTTCCGATGCTCTAAGGTTACTGCCAGCTCGCCCCCTTAGATTATGTGTATATCACAAATTCGCATAGAGAAAAAAGTTATGATATTTATATCCTCACTCTCTATAATCGCTGTGTTGCGATATCAATCACCAACAATGAGTGCTGAAGAACATCAGCCCTGGTGTACCGATGGAGTTTATTTCGTCAGCTTCACCTGTGTCCAACTTTAGAATCTACAGGAATAAATTCGAAGGAAGGGAAATTCCACTCTTCCCACATATCTATCTAAAGGTTCATCCCTTTATGTCAGATTAAGTAGTATGGTCCGCACTTAGTTAAGCATTGCAGAGAAAATCGAGAATATGGGTCTCTAAGTGAACTCCCACAGATCCAGAGTTACCCTGATCACGAAGGCACAAAACCTACCTTTCTCTTGTTTTCCACTCTACAAATGCATGTATAAAATAGAACCATGTTTGCCATAATCACTCTCCCTTTTACAAATTTGCGCGTGGTGAACACTTGCATATTCACCGTCACCTTGCAAGTAGAACTGGAAACTGTGGATAAGAGATCAATTGAAGAGGAAGTTTTCTCTTTCCAATCCTTTCAGCTACTTTCACCACAAAACCTATTTTTGCCAGAGCCACTATACAAAGGAGCATATCTTGCCTCAACAACAGAAGCAAAAACAACAACAGCAACAAAAACAACAACAACAACAACAACAACAGAAACAGCAGCAGCAGTAACAACAACAACAACAACAGTGACAATAGTTGACATTAAAAAGTGAATAATTTCACAACACTTTTTACGCATTTCGTTAAAAACAATTATATGCTAAGTAAATATATTCAATTTTTCGTTGAACAACACACAATTGATTAGAGTAAGTCATTTAGGTAATAACTGGTTCTTTTCACTGATAATTAATTATTTCTCAGCTCACCTCATTATGCATGCTAATACCTACTTCACTAATTGTTACCCATACAGCAGGTGTTTCTGGGAATTTTCATCTATTGAGCTACAGAGCGCCTCTGTGTTTATCTAGAAACAATTCTAGTTATTTAATATCATTAGTAAAAGCTAGTCTTTACTTCACTGATGACTTATAGTAAGGCTACATCATATCCCGAACTTTACCATACTGAGAAATATAATTTCTTTTTCCACTTATAATTAATTTAAACTCTGCGTGTCATCTCTCCTCACTTTGTGACCAGAGTTAGATAATTAAGGAGTTCTCACAAAGTGTGCAATTTTGTTAATTATAATATCTTTGTTTACTACATTATATATGTTAGTTTCAACTTTACTAATAAGAAGGTTTGTTTTAGTATGTACATGCTTTCAATAAGTGTCTTATTGTGCTCATCAATACATTCACACCTCAGTTTAGTGGCAAATATAGCTGTAAATGTAATGCTTCACCTTTAGCTTTCCTATATCAGTATCTTTTACGGCAAGGGCGCTGTGTTCATTTGAGACAGGGTGTGACATCAATTACTTCAGCATTACAATATCGCTGATAGGGAAGTTAATATTTATATGAATAGCATAATGGAGTACGAAATAACATAAAAGCAACGAGCAAAATATATTTTACATAATTTCTTTAACTGCCTTTTCACTTGAACTTTTCGTGAATTTTAATTTTACATTTCTGAGGTCCATAAAGTACATACCCGTAATTAATACACTAAAAGGAGATGTTTCCGATTGTATCAAACAAACTAAATTATTTTATTAATAAATTCCCCAGTAATTAAATGGATAAGGTATATGAAGATAGCCATAGCTACAGGATATAATTTGATGCCTGGCATCGCTCCTCTACCAAATTCCCAACATTGTGCGAAAAGTAGAAATTGTACAGCCGGTGAGGAGGCAGAATCGACTAACCCCTCCCCTCGGCATTTCAGACCTCATGCTATTATTATTTGGAAATTTTGGCGCAAAGCCAGTGATTTCGAGGAAGGGGTAGGTCGATTACATCAACCCCAGTGCTCAACTGTTACTTTATCGAACCCGAAATGATGGAAGACCAAGTCGACCTCGGCAGAATTTGAGCTCAGTACAGACGGACAAAATGCCGCTATGCATTTTGCTCTTTGTAGTAACGATTCCGCCATCTCACCGCCTTGTCTGATTCTCATATTTAAAAAAAATCCTTTATTTGCGGAGGCGCGTAACTTAGACATTAGGGTGCTTGCTTGATGAGCGTTAGTTTATGGGTTCAAATCTCGGACACAGCATTTCGTTTCACGTCGCTGTATTACTCAGCTGCAATCGAATTTCTTGGGGTCACAAACCCTATTGGCAATTTGATCAAATAATTACATATCTTTAAAATTATTGGCTTTATGCTTACATCGAAAGCAACTACGATACAAACTGGCAGAACCTTTAGAACGTCGAATAAAACGCATTGTGTCATTTGTTCTGGTGTCTTAGGTTCAAACCTTGCAAGTTCTATGCTATTCTCAATCTTTCCGGAGTCTATAGATCACGCGTCACATACTTGCTCCTCTACTCAAAATTTGTCCTTAAATTTCAAACATTATTGTTGTCTTTGAAATGAATAATACAATAATGAAGAAATCGCTTAGCGGAACGTCAGTCCTGACTGTCAATATCTAAATTAAATGCGATTGAAGCATGAGGTTCCTCTTATTTTAAACATAATTCATCACAAATTCTATGAACAAAATATTTTCTTCCACTTTTGTTGCGAGCAGCGAGGTCTCGTTTAAGAAAAAAATCGCTTTGCTGATCAAACAGTATGGCCACATAGGCATCAAAATATATTGCGCCCTCGGTATTATGATGATGACGCCGTGCAAGTGTATAGGATATTGTTTTATTCAATAGCTAAAAGGAAACACTATGGTGCTATAAAATCGAATTAGGATCTTTTCAGTTTCAACGGCAGTATTTTAAAATAATTTCTAGGTAACTAAAAATTTTAAACTTCGTATACTGGTAGAATGTGTTTATAAAAGATCTTTTTCTCTTGGCTTTATTGAGAAAGTTCTATAGTTTGTAATATATATGTAGTTTTTTCTTCAATTTCTTCAATTTCAACCAACCAATGACGCCTGTTGAGCTGAAAACATTCTGTGCCGTATGAATATGTCCCTCGTTTAAGAAATAGATTGGGTTTATTTACATTTGTGAAGAAAATAAGATACCCTTCTCCCACCCTTATCTCTAACTCTAAAACAGATTGAAATGCAATAGATCGATACTAGGGTCATAATTATGGATGAAAATTTCATTGCTAGACAATTTCATCGCTAGAAAAAACTGCCGTTCAAACCGAAAAGATCCTCGAATTAAAATGATTCCACTGTGAAATCTTTTTATCTTTTACTTGCTCCAGCCATACTTCAGCCATACTGGAGCACCACCTTTAATTGTTTAGTCTAATAAATTGACCCCAGTGGTTATTCGTAGTTGCTTTTTCTAGGCCTGGTACTTATGCCACTTTCGTTTGGGGATGAAGTAACATAAAATGCACAACTATCGATCCGGAATCTCCTGTACTACATATCCTGTACTACATCTCCTGTACTACATATTCCTTCACCTTGATCTTATATTTGAGTGTAACATCATATTCTGCACATCAAAGTTGCTTCACGTAAGAAATCTGAAGAAATAAAAGCCCGGAAACTGTTTGGAAATTTCTTCAAAGTACAAAATCAGCAAATATACTCAGTTAGAAACAAATGATGCAATTTCATTCGAATTCCCTGACTGCTTAAATGCTCTTACTTATGTTAGCAGGCCAAACATTTTCAGTTGGAAAGTTTCATATAACATTGGTACTTATGCACTTTGGAATTCCGCTTAACACCTGAAAACTTAGACCATTAGACATTGGTGATTTATACGTGGTAGATTAGCTTCTAGAACCTCGCAGGATAATTTTCATTTAAATATATTTTTTCTAAACACACTTATCGGTAACATTCGCTGTGAAATATACTGATTCAACACTCGTAAATATGTAATTCATGGCCCAATATATTATAATTGATGACCTTACGAAGTATCACTTTTATAAAATATAAATTGGAATTTCTTCATTTCTTGCATCTGTCATCATTTTAAAGTTGCATTCCACTTGAATGTTTCTCCATCATTGTCTGTATCCTATTGCATTATATATCTTACCATTGCTTGTCTTGTAGATAGAGACCATCATCTCATAACGTTACATCCACATATATTCTATATTATTACAGCAAATTTATCGAAGGATTTTAGCTACATTCAATTTCCTTCCTTTATTTACCGAGGTGTATACTCTGGTTCAATTTCCGCGCAATACTTATCCGCGTTTTCGATATGATATACGGAAGTGAGTTTGTCGTGTGTAGACTAGATAGTATCCATAATGTTTGTATCTTAGCAGCTGTTTATAATGGATAAGTTCTATTCATTTCTGATAACATCACATACACTTTATACACGAGAAAATATTTCACTGTTTGCATACAGTTATCTAAAAGTTAAGAACTCTTTAAACTAAATTTATAATTATTCGTAATATTGTCCCTTTGTGTAGAAGAGCGTAGGCACTAAACGTAGAAGACTTTTTCTATTCCTGAGCGTTATACTAATACATCCGTTTGTTTTGTACACCACCTGTCTTCGTCTTTTTTTTTTTTTCGTAAACTCTCCTATATATATATATATATATAATATATATATATATAATATATATATATATATTTGGCTGTTATATATTTATAAATATATATTTGACTGTTATATATATATATATATATATATATATATATATATATAACTAATACTGAATTATTTTTAAGGCTTAAAAAATATTGATGAATTTAATACAGAACTTAGTCCACTATTCGTAGTTATCAAAATATATAGTAACTGTAGTGCAGTTGCAATTTAAACTTTGGGAACTCTCGACGATGCTTTAGCGTGCGCGACTTTGCTGGACTATATGTGTCTAAAACATAAAAGTAGAAAGTGCATGCGGCTTTACGTTTCCTGCTCGCTAATTGGTAAAAAGAGCGCTCTTTTCAGCCGTAAACACAAAACGATGTTGTTAACTGCTTTTGCGTTTTCCATGGCTATAGCCAAATGAAATTGCCCTCCTTAAAGTCCACCAGCCTTTTCAAAGGATTAATATAGATTCTGCTGATATTTGCCGGCATCGCCAGTCCTTTTGTCTATAATAGCAAGGATAAAAATATATTTGCGGTACACTGTAGATAGGATTGTTGAACTGTTTTATCTTGTTATTTAAATTAACCCTTTCTTTGTCTTACACTCCCGTAAATTACTAAATTTTCCAAGAATCAAACAATTAATTGGGTAAAAATAATTCGATGTATCTATTATTTGGTAAGATTAAAATAAACACAATTAGAAATTTAGCTATTTTTGCTCAGCTTCCTGCACCTGTCGTCTCAATGATGATACAAATACTACATATGAGAATAGTTTCTCTCCGAAGCCTGATATTTTGGGACTTATCAAAATAATCAATGTATTCGACATCATTACTTGACTAGTGCTCTGTTTTCTTAATTCCAGAAAGATACATTACAAAGTAAACTTCGTGAGTGGATCTCGAATTATTATCATGCATTATTAGGTAAAATAACGATTTTCCCTTAAGTTTTTATAAAACCAACTATTGCTTAATCTGGATCTTTTCGGTTTGAATGGCAGTTTTTAACATAATTTCTAGATAACTAAAAAAATTGAAAATTCGTATACTGGTAGAATGTGTTTATAAAACATCTTTTTCTATTGGCTTTATTGAGAAAAATCCATAGCTTGTAAGATATTTGTGCTTCCTTTCTTCAATTTCTACAATTTCAACCAATCAAATACGTCCATTGAGTTAAAAACCATTCTGTGTCGTATGAATATGTCCCTCATTTAAGAAACAGATTGGGTTTACTTACATTTCTGAAGAAAAAATATACCCTTCCCCC
>NC_043004.1:47471944-47496944 GCF_006345805.1 Octopus sinensis | reverse complement strand
TTTAATTTTATAAAACCGTATATTTTGTCGAGTAAATCTCAACGGTGAACTTGAACTAAAGACCTGTATACATAACAAAAGTTTAGCGAACTTCTCATTGAATATACGCTCCTTAATTTTGTCACGTTTATCATTTAAATTAATTTATGTTATCCGCAAAGAAAGCTTTTGGCGTTCCATGAAAATCTGCCTAATTTGAATGTCAGGAAAACAATTAAATTAGAATATCAACGTTTGTAAGATAGAAACAGACTGTAATTTACAATCTCTTACTGCAGACCTCATACTAAGGTGACATCAGCATTTCGTTTCCTTCCAATTACGAGGCGTCCGATCTATATGTAATTACCGTGGTGTCTATAAAAGATGGCAGTATTATTTATTTGAAACTAATTTCAGTTAAGATAACAGTGGGTCCGAAATCACCGCAGGAAATTTTGAAGAAAAATTAGTATAGATAATAAAATATAAAACAACAGAATAGAAAAAAAGTAGTTTAATATTGGTTGAGCTCTTAACTAGTATTTGAAAATTCTATTGCCCTGGATGAGAGCTTTCGTTTTAGGAAATAAATCATTATTCTTTCTCAGCTGAATAGAGGCTGTTAAGTATTTAAGGTAATGCTCATTTTTATTAATGGAGGAAGCAAATTAAATAAGGCATTTGGTTCAAAGCTGAAGCATTCAGGTAATTGGATATATCCTATGTAGAAAAATATGTTGTAACCACGATAGGAAATCAACAGCACATGCAAATAAAAGTGTTATTTATAAAAAAACAAAAACATTTAGAACTATACGAAGAATTCAAACGTCAAGGCACCCAGATATACACGGGCAAATGCATGAAATCCCTCCATACACTTTGTCGGTATTAGGAATCTTTTGCGAATAAGGAGCTTCCTGCCCCCTCGCCACCGCAGGGCATGTGTGATTGTTCCGGACACGGGTTGAGTGATTCTTGCGGAGCTTTTTGCTTTTCATTTGATGAAGTTGTTGTTGCTTCGGGAGGTTCTGATATCATTGCTTTTGCTGCTGTTGATGTTGCTGATTCTTTGTTGTGTGTGATATCGTTGCTTCCACTGTTGTTGTTGTTGCTATTGCCGCTACTGCTGTTGGTGACAACTTTGCTTCCCGCTCTCAATAACCACGTTAAGATTTGTGCAACCTAGTAAACTTATATGTTCTGCGATGACCTCGATGCTTGTCTGGTCAGGTTGTATTAGTAGCTGTTCTAGGCAGTTCCGTTTAGTAGCTGTCTTAACCACTTCTGCGTCTGTCTGCATTATCCGTATTCGCAGAATGGTGGATTTCTCTTTTATGTCAAAGACAATCCCAGCTACTAATCAGTAGATGTTTATCTCTTGTGGGATGTTGAATATTCTAACATTAAATACTCTTCGACCAAAGTAGATGGCAATAAGGTTGAGCTGATCACTCTCTAGGGTAGTTAACAATCAACATTGTTTCAAATTTATGTGCTTACTCCGGTATATATATATATATATATAGATGATGAATAGCAAATAAATAATATAAATGTCTTTTATTCCACGGTTATGAAATAATGTATTATCGAAATGACATTAGACTTCGGCGCATGTTTTTAATTGCAGATGTACGCAAAATAGCTGCGACTAAACTAAACCAGCAAATTGGTTATAATAATACGTTATATATGTGATATCATTTAGTCACATATCTCATGACTGTATTTTTGAGAAAAAAATCTCGAGGGCATTAATAAATCACTGTCAGAGAAATACTCGAATATATATTAATTTTCAACATATCATAAAAAAGATTCTCTTTCTTTTAAAGTTAATGTGGAATACACGTTCTTTAGTTGTGCATGATATTCATAGGGAATACTTGTGATCATTCGATGAAATTATCTTATAAAAAAAAATGCAGTTCCGACATTGAATAGAAAGAAATACATCTTTTGACCGGATAGAAACAACAGTTATACGGAAATCGACATTAACGAACGAAAATGAAAGTTAAGAGAAAGGGATGGTCACGGCTGGAATGATTTTGATAACCCTACTTTTTTAGGGGTGGATTCGAGTGAAGCATCACTACTAAGGCGGTGCCCAAGAGTGGCCTTAGCATTTGGCTGAAACTAGAAGGCAAAAGATAATCACGAAAGTATAAACCTACTATGATATATACATTAAAATGAAAAAATTCTTGCGGACATTGAATATTATCTCTTGAAAATAAGCGAAATATTCTAAGGAATTTTAAGAAATATCAAGAAAAGTATTCTTAATTACACACACATGCACAAACGGAAATGAGTGAAATAATTTATAGTGGACAGTGGCCTGTATTTCAACACAATAGACATATACAGGTTTGTGCACCATTCTTGATTCATCAACAGTACCTCGTCCTCTAGCTGATGTATAGTAATTAATAAATAAGAAATAAAATTAACTCCACTTGAGAAGAGGAGGAGATAATCTGAAGTTTTAAGGAGAAATACTGGCATATTATCTATAGGAAAGAGGACACTAGTGAACAATCGTGTCTGGCCACATAATTGTTGCCAGAACGACAATTATCCGACCTTATTTCCAGTAGCCAGAAAACAACAATATGTATATATATATATATATATGTAGATATATAGATGGATATCGTATATAAATATATATACATATGTATGTATAAACACACACACACAGGCGCATGTATATATATATATATATATATATATATATATATATATATATATATATATATATTATATATATATATATTCTGTTGTGTCTGGGGAGAGGCATTTCCGTTTTGTGCCTTATAATGTAACGCACTCACCGGTAAAATTTCCACTTTTTCTTATTTTTGTTTTCCTAAAATTTTCGTTGTATCTTGCAAACTTTTCAATAGTCTTGACTCTTGAAAAGGTTGCAAGAAGCAACGAAAATTTTAGGAAAACAAAGATAAGAAAAAAGTAGAAATTTATTTTATGTGCGTCTATATGTAGGTTTGTGAAATTCTGTTAGCAAGGGTCTTAATAGGAGATAGTATACTTTCATATAATTTAATGATTATTTGTAGAGTGTAAAAGTGCAAAGTTGTATGAGTGTTTTATTTTATTTTCTGTTCAGGATTCGGTCCATGGTTGCTAGAAGGTTATCGGATTAATTTGTACAGAGTTGGTTATGAATGCGATTTTGTCTTAACAATCTCAGAATGATATCTACTATCATGTGATTACGTGATTACATGCAGGACCAATGCAAAGTGAACACCTCAGTACGTGTATATATATATATATATTCTCTTTTTCTCTTTTCTCTTTTACTTGTTTCAGTCATTTGACTGCGGCCATGCTGGAGCACCGCCTTTAATCGAGCAACTCGACCCCGGAACTTATCCTTTTTGTAAGCCCAGTACTTATTCTATCGGTCTCTTTTGCCGAACCGCTAAGTAACGGGGACATAAACACACCAGCATCGGTTGTCAAGCAATGCTAGGGGGACAAACACAGACACACAAACAAACACACATGCATATATATATACATATATACGACAGGCTTCTTCCAGTTTCTGTCTACCAAATCCACTCATAAGGCATTGGTCGGCCCGGGGCTATAGCAGAAGACACTTGCCCAAGATGCCACGCAGTGGGACTGAACCCGGTACCATGTGGTTGGTTAGCAAGCTACTTACCACACAGCATATATATATATTCAGTAAAAGCAATTAAGATTCAAGTGAGTTCTGTTGAATTCACATGAATGCGGTACTTAACTTAGATGCACCAGAAATATATATGATATTAACCATAAGATAATGCGGGGTGATCATAAACAAGAAAAAAGCAACAAAAATGGATTAGTATTTCTGTACAATTGTTTCATACGAAGACCAGCTTTATTAAAGCTGCAAATATTGCATCAAATACAAGTGACCCGTACTCATCAGCCAAAATACATCTGAGTTCTCCAAACATCTTAGGGGGTGAGGTTAAACTCATGAAGTATCAAGGATAGTTCTATAAAAATCAGATTTAGATAATAAGCAGACTTCCAAAGTTCTCTTATGTTGCACAGTCTTATAACCTGTTAGTTTCACAGAAAATGTAAATCCATCCATAATAATGTAGGTTTGAATTCTGGAGATAAGAGGAGATATTTCATACTCACAGACGATGAATCTATCCATAATTAATCCATAATAAAGTGGGTATAGTTTCCTGAAGTATGATGAGATACTGGTTACACTTCTGTTCATTTCTCAAAATTGCTATGTTAGAATTATATTAGCTGAAGGAAATTTAGTGGAGCGTAGAAAAAATCACTCACATACGGTATTATGGGGTAACTGAGAGGAAAAGGTGTTGTAAATACCCAACTACACAGAATAGTGTATTTCAGTGGAGAGAGACAGTCTGGCTTAGAATTTGCAGGAATCTTAGAGTTATAAAGAGGAACGTTATTCTTGACCAGTATACAGCTGTTAATTGCCAATCCGACAGAGCAAAAGCAGATATAAGAATATAAAGAGAACACGGGAAAATAATGAAGGGTCAAAGGTTATCACTATAGGAAAAAACATTAAGAGATTTAAGTGCAATACTAGGAAGGAGGTCAAATAATTTATTTCTTTATTTATTAATACTATTTATACAAGAACAGACTTTGGGTCTATACTTAGAGGTCAATTGAAAGAAGTGAGAGTATTGATTATCATAATGAAAAATCGTCACATTATTGTTATGGGAGTAGCATTATTTACTTATAATTTATAATAGAATTACGAAGTCTTATTAACTTATTTGCTTTAAGTTGGTTTACCTGAATTAGATTAATATTAGATTAAATTAAATTAACTATAAAGTCTATTACAATTAAAATTTTTTGGCAACTAATTTATTTCTTTATGTTCCAAATCAGGTACAGTTAGAAAGAAATAACCACAGTTTAAGAGCTCGCAGCTATCTATTTAAAATATTAGAGTTTTGTTTTATTAGTATCAGCAAGATAGACAAATCGCAATATGATTTTTCTATACGATTATCATTTAAAATATTTAGAGCCTTAATTCTTGCGTGAATACAAGATGGACCCAATTCTATACGGTTATTTAACAAGTCACTATTTTTTCTATGCATTAGAATTTCAAATGTCTCCATAGAGCAGAGTTGGCAACCAACCCTGTTATTTCTATAAGGCTTCTAACTAATTCCCAATTAAGGTTATATTTAGTATTATTATTTTTGAGTTCCCAGATCTTACTTGAAAGTGTGGTGCTATCAGCTTTATGACGTAATTTAAAAGAGGAGAGATGATTGCTAACTCGTTTTTTAAAATTGTACTATAAATTTTAAAAAAACCAGTTAGCAATCATCTCTCCTCTTTTAAATTACGTCATAAAGCTGATAGCACCACACTTTCAAGTAAGATCTGGGAACTCAAAAATAATAATATTAAATATGACATTAATTGGGAATTAGTTAGAAGAGCGATGCCTTATAGAAGTAACAGGGTTGGTTGCCAACTCTGCTCTATGGAGACATTTGAAATTTTAATGCATAGAAAAAATAGTGACTTGTTAAATAACCGTATAGAATTGGGTCGATCTTGTATTCACACAAGAATTAAGGCTCTAAAATATTTTAAATGATAATCGTATAGAAAAATCATATTGAGATTTGTCTATCTTGCTAATACTAATGGGGTTGAGACTCAGTGGAATCCTTGCCACCCTTACCTTGGATGACAAGAACGCAAGTTCCTCTATGCTGGACGGCACATAGCAGTTCACCGTAGACACGCCGATGACACCTTTATATGTAGTAGAATCGCGACGTAATATACTGAGTTCAAAACTTGCATTATTTGCTTTAAGCTTATCCTTTGCACTGATATATCTATACTTTTCTTGAAATCTACTCCTATAATTCATATTGTTTGCGAAAAAAGACTATTAGCTGTGAATGAATTTGCATATTATGCTTGAATAATAAATCTGTTTTTACATGTTAACTTCTATTAATGTTTTCAATCTTCATTATAAATAACTATTTATATTTCCTTTACAATTGGTAACATGAAAGGTGTATATTGTTTTCAATGGAAACCGATGTTTAATTGACAACAATATTCTGCAGCTACTTATTTTACCGATCTCGGAGAAGAGAAAACAAAAGAATTTACTGGAGAATTATTTGAACTCAGAGCATTAAATATTGGACTTGATTTACAGTGTATCTATCTCTTTGTTATATATTAACATCCAGAGCTCCATTCCAGGAAATAAAATAAAATTTTGTGCAATAATAACAAAATTTGTCGAGAAATATGTTGGTGGAAATAAATATACATCTGTATAACATTTTCATATATTTATTAAGGTCTCCCCAAGCAGATTTCTAAAAAAAGTTTACAGGTATGAAACTATCAAACTTTTGATATATATCTAATTATCACCGTTCCTGACGTCTTAATTCTCAATTCAAACTTTCGTTTTGCGTTTATTTGGAGTCCAAAACTTAAATATCATCTTATAATTTATGAAATTACATTGCTTCTTAGATCTTGTATAGCTAACTTGTTATTATTATCGATCAAATTCTAGACAATTGGTCGGCAAATGCTCATATCATCTTTGATCTATGCTTAATTTTTACCTTTCTAATGTTAGGGTTATTTCAATATTTTATCCCCATATATTAGATTTTAAATAAATGATAATATATGAGCTCCAAAGATACATTCTGGATTATGTATGTGTTTAAACTTTCTTGAAAACTAGATGTAGCATTATATAAAAGAACAAGAAAATTAATGAAAAGCAATATATTACAGCTTTACAACAGGAGAAAAAAATTATTAAAACACCTACGCGTGTATAAAATTATTTCTCGGCGCGATACACCGAAGACATTTTCGGTTTTGATGTAGCTAGAAGAGATCTAATCCACATTAATATATCATTAGTTCTTATTTTACGAGCATGAAGTGTAGCAGGAAAATCGAACCTACATGTATGTGAAGGCAACTATCATAACGGTCGCGATGTTATACAATTTAAGGACGGGTATTGAATTAATTTATGTTAATATATGAACAGTCTATATTTTGTTGAAACGATAAGGATAAAAGCAACACAAAGGAGATTGAAATTTGAACCCAAAGCCGAAACACACATTGTCCAACTCACGGATCATTTCGGTTTGAACGGCAGTTTTTTCTACGGTGTCATATGAAATTGTCACCCATAATTATGACCCTAGTATCGATCTATTGCATTTCAATCTCTTTAAGGGTTAGGGTTAGGGGTGGGGGAAGGTATTTTTTTTCTTCACAAATGTAAGTAAACCCAATACGGCACAGGATGTTTTTACCCCAATAGACGTCACTGATTGGTTGAAATTGTAGAAATTGAAGAAAAAACAACAAATATCTTACAAACTATAGAATTTTCTCATTAAAGCCAAGAGAAAAAGATGTTTTATAAACACATTCTACCAGTATACGAAGTTTAAAATTTTTTAGTTACCTAGAAATTATGTTAAAAACTGCCGTTCAAACCGAAAAGATCCAAACTCACTAAGGCTTTCGTGTAGCATTCTACTGATTTTTATGTTCATTACTTTCATAATAATATTTGTTTCTTATTTTTCACTCATAATTATAACAGTATTATGAGGTAGTGGAGAATGTTATTTCCCGGGGAGAATGAACATGGCAGTGTAGTTGATTGATAAATATAATATTCATTATTTTAATTCAAGATGAAAAACTATTATTGATTCATAAAGATGTGTAGATTTAATTATTCGCTTTTACGCCAATCATTTGACATTCACACAACGAATTGGTGAGATGTCAATCATAATTAAAGAATCTCACGCACGTGTTCCAACCTGCATGTAAATCTCTGTCTCTCTGTCTGTCTGTCTGTCTCTCTCTCTCTCTCAAACACAAGCACGTGCACACACACACAGACTTTCTCTCTCTCTCTCTCTCCCTCTCTCTCGCGCGCGCGCTGTGTTAAGGTATTTGTAAAATATTCATGTTGCATGTGGAAGCGCAATGGCACAGTTGTTAGGCTAGCGGACTCGCAGTTGTAGGATCGCGGTTTCGATTCCCATACCGGGCGTTGTGAGTGTATATTGAGCGAAAACACCGAAAGCTCCGCGAAGCTCCGGCAGGGGATGGTGGCGAACCCTGCTGTACTCTTTCACCACAACTTTCTCTCACTCCATCTTCCTGTTTCTGTTTTACCTGAGCTGGCAGAAACGTTAGCACGCTGGGGAAAATGCGTAGCCGTATTTCGCCTGCCGCTACGTTCTGAGTTCAAATTCCGCCGAGGTCGACTTTGCCTTTCATCCTTTCGGGGTCGATAAATTAAGTACCAGTTACGCACTGGGGTCAATGTAATCGACTTAATTCGTTTGCCCGTCCTTTTTTGTCCCCTCTGTGTGTAGCCCCTTGTGGGTAATAACGAAACATATATTTCAAAGGACCAACCTTGTCACATTCTGTGTCACGCAGAATCTCCTCCGAGAACTACGTGTCTGTGGAGTGCTCAGCCACTTGCACGTTAATTTCACGAGCAGGTAGTTCCGTTGATCGGATCAACTGGCACCTTTCATGTTGCGTATAAAAATGAAGAACGCCAGTAGCTCTAATATTTTGCGTCGGGAAACCTATCAAAAATGATATAAAAACCTCAGTCATACTCTGAATACTGATGACATGCCGAGCGTTTCGATCTATTTTAACCTCCTCAATGACGAGTGCCTGTAACCTTCTGAACCAAGCTAAACATTATTCGTCTCGTAGGGAAATCCATAAACAAGCCATTTACTGAAGTCTGTGAATGCTAGCGAGGCAAGAATTCAATTAGTGTAGGCTCTTGAAGCAACATTAGATAAAAATACACGTGCATATAGCATGCATGCAAACGTAAAACAGCACAGGCTATAATTTTTTCTTGCTGGCACCGATCCTATGAAAAACTAAAGCAATAAAAACTCACAAGATTTCAAAGAGTAATATCTAGGGAAATTTCAACATGTTCATTATGGACACCATAAAGTCAATTTTGCCTTCTACTACAGTCATTTAAATTGCATATAAATATATTCTCTTATTCGAAAAATTAACGTGTATGTACGAATCTTGTTTGAAGCTTACAAATACCTAGAAACGTAGAATTCTGTGTTTCTTTCTGCACATTTTCACACCCACACCCTCACAAACGCTCACACACACACGTACACACATGTATATGCATATGTATATATGCATCTCTAATATGCGTAGGCGCAGGAGTGGTTGTGCGGTAAGCAGCTTGCTTACCAACCACATGGTTCTGGGTTCAGTTCCACTGCCTGGCACCTCGGGCAAGTCTCTTCTACTATAGCCTCGAGCCGAACAAAGCTTTGTGAGTTGATTTGCTAGAGGGATACTCAAAGATGCACGTCGTATATATATATATATATATCACGTGATCCCGTGACCGACCAGACCATCAGATGTTGCTACACATCGCTGGTCACAATGCGTTCGCATTGTTTTAGCCTTCGAATGACGCCACCCCGCTGGCTAAGCGAGCAGGCCAACAGAAGAAAGAGTGGGAGAAAGAGTGGTGAAAGAGTACAGCAGGGATCACCCCCCCCCTGCCGGAGCGTCGTGGAGCTTTTAGGTGATTATGCACAATAAACACACACAACGCCCGGTCTGGGAATCGAAACCGCGATCCTGCCACCGCGAGTCCGCTGCCCTAACCATTGCGGCTCCATATATATATATATATATATATATATTCTATCTTTTACTCTTTTACTAGTTTCAGTCATTTGACTGTGGCCATGCTAGAGCACCAGGACTTACTCATTGTAAGCCTAGTACTTATTCTCTCAGTCTCTCTTGCCGAACCGCTCTGTTACGGGGACATAAACACAACAGCATCGGGTGTCAAGCGATGTTGGGGTACAAACGCAGACACACAAACATATACACACACGCACATATGTATATATATATATTATGTATATATATATATATATATATGTATATATATATATGTATATATATATATATATATATATATGTATATATATGTATATATTTGTATATATATATATATATATACATATATATATATATAATATATATATATATATATATATATATGTATATATATATATGATATATATATATATATATATATATGTATATATATATATATATATATAGATATATATATATATATATATATATATAATATGTATATATACATATATACGACGTGCTTCTTTCAGTTTCTTTCTACCAAATCCATTCACAAGGCTTTGGTCGGCCCGAGGCTATATTAGAATACACTAGCCCAAAGTACCCCGCAGTGGGACTGAACTCGGAAACATTTGGTTCGTTAGCAAGCTACTTACCACACTGCAACTCCTACGCCTATATGAATGTGTGTATATATATATATATAATAAATAGGGTTCAGCAAAGATTTGCTTTACCACATACCGAAGTTTGTGTTCGAATTTTTGTGTGTCTGTGTTTGCCCCACCATCGCTTGACAACCGACGCTGGGCTGTTTACGTCCCCGTATCTTAGTGGTTCAGCAACAGACCCCGATAGAATAAGTACTAGTCTTACAAAGAATGAGTTCTAGAGTAGATTTGTTTGACTAAATGTGGTGCTCCAGCAGGTCCACAGTCAAATGACTGAAACAAATGAAAATAAGAGAGTATATGTATGTGTTTTTTATGCATGTATGTAAGTATGTATGTATGCATTAAGTATTATGTATATATGTGTGTATGTGTGTATGTAATGTCATTTAAAAACATCAAATTTTGGACTGCATTCATGCTGGCATGGGTTAGATGCTTTGACAGAAGCTGGTAAGACAGAGAGTTGCACCGGGCTCCATTTGTCTTTTATGGCTTGTGGGTCTACGAGTGGAAGTCCATCCTAATGCCATCCGCTTTACAGAGTGTACTGGGTGTTATTTACGTGTGACCAGCATGGGACAGTGTGTATGTATATATGTATGTATATATATATATGACACGTTCGTAAGCTTCTCCCGTAAGCAGAAAAACATACGGTTTTATAGGTACTGGAATGTCTCTGCGTTTAGAAATTTTTCATATATATATATATATATACGAACGTGTCTTTCCTTTTCCTATGTTGATGACGAAGAATTTCCGCTCGAAACGTTAAACCCTCCTTCTTACCTGAGCGTCCAATAATACTATACTTGTTCCACGTGCTCGCGTTCTTGTGTTTTCCCTTTGTGTTTACATGTATGGATTAACTCTATATATATACCCACCTATGTATATACACAGACACACACATACGTGCATACATACATACATATATATATATATAATATATATATATATATATATTTATAATTAGTAAGTGTAAATCCCAGCCGTTTATTTCAAGCACATCTGCTTGTTCCAATATTATTATTAGAATCGAATGTGCAGTGTTAGTTGGTGTTTCAAGTTGAGATACGTCTTAAATTTGAGAATTTTGGAAATGTTATTTACAGATATTTTTTGTATCATTTAGTAACCATTACAGGTGTTTCGTTTCATAATAGGAATTACGAAGTTTTACATTTTAGATAGATATGTTAAGAATTTCCTTTTGAACTAACTAACTATATATATATATATATATATATATATATAAAATATATATACCGGAGTAAGCACATAAATATGAAATAAGGTGTAAAAAAGAGTACTGAGATACCAGTGGTAGAGTAATATTTTTATTTAAAAGCAGCAGAAATATAACGAAAGCTCTTACTCAGAGATTCACGTTCCCGTACACGTTAACGTGTATGTATGAATCTTGTTTGAAGCTTACAAATACCTAGAAACGTAGAATTCTGTTTTGTTAAAATAGAATAGAAATAACGCTCGGGATGGTGAGAAAGTATTTTTACGGTTCGAGCCTTCGCTCTTCAACAGAAAGGAACACGAGGAAATAAATACGAGAAAATGAATAAAACACTTGTGGATTTAGCGGTCAATAATGGCGACTGATCGTTATATATATAACGATTTTGATGATGATGATGATGAGTATGCACACACATTTTACATGCAATTCACTTACTGGGCTAGAGTAGAAGCCAGTTACAAAAGTTGCCAATCAAGAAGATGAACCCGAAACCATGTAGTTGTATGAAAAATTTCTAAACGCAGAGACATTCCAGTACCTATAAAACCGTATGTATTTCTGCTTGCGGGAGAAGCTTACGAACGTGTCAAATTATTTCTTACTTTTTCTAGTTGGATTTAAAATAGTTTTTGTTGTAAATTAATGTGTCGTATAAAGCACATGTATGTATTACATATAATTGCATCTACACCAGTTTCTACTTAAATGTTGAAGCACCTTTATTTACCATTGCTAATATATACGAGTCCTTACGAATGTACCCATCTTGGTTATGTTCATTCGTACACTTGTATGCGTTGTTGGCTCCAGTCGTCATTCCATTTTATACAGATTGCATAATGTTTGTATATATTTTTAGTTACTCTATTGGAATGTGTACATCCCTTACCACCAATTATACATGAAATTTCAACCCCGCACACATATATAGAGCAATATTTCAAAATAGATTTTAGATATAATTATATTTCAATTTCCACTTCAATCAATCGAAATATAAATTAACGACAAGCAAAAATACTTACCGAATTGGATTTGTAATTATGTATGTATGTATATATGTATGTATATATACTTACATTCACACATACAAATACATGTGAGTGTGTCTGTGATTGTGTGTGCGAGTATGTATGTACATATATTCTTTTATTTTTGTTAGCCATTTGACTGCAGCCATGCGGGATCATCACCTCTTAGTCGAACACACACACACACATACACACATACACGCGCATATATATACATATAGATTCGTGGATCTGTGGTTGATGACTTTCATTTCTATTTCTTTCCAGAAAATTTGCATAATTCCTGAAGTAAGAGAAACATGCAAATAGATTATTTTAATGCATGAATCTGTGAACAGGCGAAGACTCATTTAATTTTCTTCAGTTTTTAAATGTAAAACGTTAAATATATTGCTTGAAACATAGATGGGAATAGGTTTTGCCGTTCCGCTTAAACGCATCCTGTCAAGTTAATATATGAAGAAGTGGAAAAAAGATCCTTCTTTTCTAATCAGTATAACTGCATTACCCAACACGTCACATTGTTTATGCTATATCTTTTGAACTTGCTGGAGGCCAAGTTATACATTAGTAGAAATGACTTATTTAACGCATGAAATCACACTTAAAATAATGTCTAGCTGATGATATTGGTAACCTTGAAAATCTGAGTTCCGCCACCTCCCAAAATGGTAATTAAATAAAGAGAATCTCGGTACAATTCAATTTTGCATTAAGGGTATATGCCATACACAGCATACGTTTCACACATCTCTTTCTCTCTTAGTTCCTCTGTGTGTGTGTGTGTGTGTGTGTGTGTGTGTGTGTGTTTGTGTGTGTGTGCACATCGATGTATACCCCGGCGTTGGACAAAATAATGGAAACATAAAATTTCAAACAAATTTATTTTAATATCGGGTAGGACCGCCTTTGGCAGTAATTACACCTTGAATTCTACGAGGTATGGACTCGTACAAAGTTTGAATTGTTTTCAGCTAAAACAGTCTCCAGTCTTTGTAGTGATGATAGCGGAGGATATCGACTCCTTATTTGTTTTTCCAAAATGCGCAATAAATGTTCAATAATACTGAGATCTGGGGACTGTGGCAGCCAGATAAGATGTTCAGCTTCACTAGAATGTTCCTTGTGCCATTTAGTAACAACCTTAGTTGTGTGAATTGGTGCATTATCATCCTAAAAGATTGCATTTCCCTCCAGAAACAGTTCCGCAACCATAAGATGAATTTGATCAGATAAAATGCTTAAATAGTATTGACTATTAATTCTGCCGTGGAGGGAAACCATTGGGCCGGCAGATTTCCAAGATATATCTTGGAAATCACCTCACCCCAGATCATCACAGATCCTCCTCCATGTTTAACATTTGGAAGAAAGCAGTCTCGGTCAGATCATACTTTCGGCTGTCTCCACATGAATACTCAGCCGGTGGTCCGAAATAAGGTACAGAATGACTCGTCCGAGAAAATAACATTTTACCACTGCTCTAGGGACCAATTGTGTAGGTTTGTATCCCACTCTAAACACTTTGCAACGTTTGTTCTTGAATTAGTGGGTTTTGTTTTATTGCAGCCAACCTCAGTAAAATCCGGCAGCTCCCGGGGAATAGTTTTTGTGGAAACTAGGTTCTCGAGGTGGCCATCAAGCTCGGCAGTAATTTTGAGAGTTGTACTTTTGTGTTCCTTTCTAAAAATTCCTGCAAGAGTTCGACCGTCTCTCTCTGAAAGTTTTGTCTTCTTCCGAAGTTTTGTTTCGATGAGGAGGCTTTTTCCTCTTTCTCAAAGGTTGTCATTATTTTCGAGACAGTACTTCTTGATAAAACAAATATTTCGTCAGTTTTCGTTACGCTAGTGCCTATAATACGAGGAACAATTTGATATCTTTGAAAGTCCAATAGATCTGTCATTTTAATAAATTTTAATTACCTTTTTCTGATGATATCTGAAAGAAACTGCAATTTTAGCAAAACATATTAAGCAACACCAATAATAAATCAAAAAACAAAAATAAAAAAGCTTTTGAGGGTCGGGGGGATAATTTTTTATTTTAATAAAAATGTTTACTGTTATCAAAATACCCCCTCTATCAAAAATAAGACGTCCCTACTCATTTTTCAAGGATATACATACATATATATATATATATATATATATATATATATATATATATATATATATATATACTCTTTTACTCTTTTACTCTTTTACTTGTTTCAGCCATCCGGCTGAGGCCATGCATATATATATATATATATATATATATTTTTTTTATATATATATAGAGGACATTATTATACATACATGCCTCACGCTAAGAGGGACATCAGTTATTTCTACCAAAATATTTTACTAATCATACCCAATGCAATTGGGTCGTTTATTTATGATATATTCAGAATCAGTCTTGCTGATGAGTACGGTCGCAATTCTGCGGTAAGTACGAAATCACAGGTGATACAAGACTAAATTCATTTTTTAAATGTCTTGCTTTGAAAAATTGCATTGGGTATGATTAGTAAAATATTTTGGTAGAAATGACTGATGTCCCTCTTAGCGTGAGGCATGTATGTATAATAATGCCCTCTATATATAAAAATTAATATGTTCAATAAGAAAGAATTATTTTCGAAATTTTTCTCTTATGAGGTTTTTCACGCTATCTACCTGATAATTTCTTGTTAAGATTCCTTATTAAGAAGTTATCCTTAATTGTTAAATTATATATATAAATATATAGATAGATATATAGATCCAGGGACAGAGAAAACTCTACATCCCTGTCTTTTTTTCTATGGAGACTTCGTGAGCTCCGAGACGAAACACCCAGCATCAATGGACTATTATCGACAGAGCACCGCCATATACAGCCGGCACCCCCAACTACCAGCTCTGCCTCCGCGAAAAACTGCATAACCCCCAACAACCCAAGTATCCATCAACAAGACATATGATTTATCTTATCGCTGTCACCAGACATATGCCCATCTGCCAAATTCCAAGCCTCTGACTGCCAACAACTCGGCTATACCACCATAGCACCAGCCGCTACTGTGCACCACTTGCATCAAGGTCACCGTCACAAACCAATCTCATGAGCAGGACTGCCAATTACCAATTCCGAATGCTTACCAATCCCCAAAGCATATGATGCACTTGTATGATCATGCATGCTCGCACGCGCGCGAGTGTTCATGTGAATGCGCCTGCGTGTATGCGCGCTCACTAATATGCATGTGTGTGCGTACGTGTGAATGCATGTGTGAGTATGCGCATATGTTCGGTCATATGTGTGTGTGTGTGTGTGCTTACGCGTGTGTAAACACGCATTTATCCTTCGAACAAAATATGCAGTCCGATAGCAAACTTTTTCTTGAACATGAAGGAATGGCTATGTGGTAAGTAGCTTGCTTACCAACCACATGGTTCCGGGTTCAGTCCCACTGCGTGGCACCTTGGGCAAGTGCCTTGTACTATAGCCTCGGGCCGACCAAAGCCTTGTGAGTGGATTTGGCAGATGGAAACGGAAAGAAGCCCGTCGTATATATGTATATGTATATATATGTGTGTGTGTGTATATGTTTGTGTGTATATGTTTGTGCCGCCAACTTGACAACCGATGCTGGTGTGTTTACGTCCCCGTAACTTAGAATAAGTACTAGGCTTTCAAAGAATAAGTCCTGGGGTCGATTTACTCGACTAAAGGCTGTGCTCCAGCACGGCCGCGGTCAAAATGACTGAAACAAGTAAAAACAAATGTGTAAACGTGTACATACGACCATAGAATACCCAATTCTGTACATACTTCAAATTCCATCTGACCATTTTAAGAAAGGACGTACACATCAAGTAATATAGTTATAAATATATTATGCTTCATGAAGTTAATGAAACAAATGCTACAAATGCTCTCATCCATGATATTCGATGAATCGTCCGGTGTTTTACTTTCTCCACTGCATATTTTCAGTTTCTAGCTGCTACATATACTATAAGAGCTTAAAGTTAATATATATGCTTATGTATCCAATGTCCTACTACCAATATATATATATGTATATATAACAAAATATTAAGGAAAGACCCTTACAGGTCATTCGACTCACTTGAAAAGAGCAGCCAAAACTCAAACCGCAAAAATAGTAGTAATTCTGAAAGCTAAAGGAGAAATAAAAACGTTTATTTATTTCTCCTTTAGCTTTCAGAATTACTACTATTTTTGCGGTTTGAGTTTTGGCTGCTCTTTTCAAGTGAGTCGAATAACCTGTAAGGGTCTTTCCTTAATATTTTGTTGAATATATTATATAGTCTGTGACTATTTCTATTTTCTCACTTGACCGCTGGTTGCAGAAAATTTTTCTTGAATTTTTTCTTCAATTTTTTGCTACCCTATATTGATATATATATATATATATATATATATATATATATATATATAAACAATTTATAAGTAAGGGCAAAAGAAAAAAATTCTAATGCCAAAATATGCCGAAAATACACAAGGTCAATAACCATGTCATTTATCACTAAAAAAGCTGATAGAAATTTCTAAACAATCCCGTTATTACCATATCGGTAAAGCTCGACGAGAACGTCCTGGTGCAAAGAAAATTCACATCGTAGCTGTTGCGGAAATAGCAGAGAAGCTAGGATTTGGTAACCTAACGATGCACCTTCACCTGCTGCCATCGGGAAATTCAGCAAATTGGGTCCATGGGTTCCTCACAAACTAACCGAGTCTAATCGCGCGCAGACAATGAATGTGCGATCTTCTTTGCTGTCACGTTTGATGATTGAACCGTTTTGGGACCGAGCAGTGACTGGTGACGTGATATGGGTTCTCTATAAAAACGTCAAACGCCGAAGACTGTGGGTAAGAAAAGGAAAATACTCTGGCACCTTAGGCTAAAGAAGGTTTTTGCCCACATGTGGTGTTGTTGTCTCTTTAGTGGGATATGAAAGGTAGAGTTCGCTTTGAACTTTTAAACCCAAACTAAACGATAGCAAGAAAGATATACTGCTAGCAGCTTGATCGGCTTAAGTCAGCGGTTGAAGAAAAATGATCCTCTTTGGTTTTCAAGATGGAAGGGTGTTCTTCCATCAGGATAATGCTCGGTCACATACAGTGAGGATGACATGCCGAAGGCTGGGTGAATTTTCATGGGAAACGATGTCCCACCCACCATATTAGCCTGAAACTCTCCCATCTGTTTATCATATATTCCACAGTCTTCAAAATCATTTGGACGGAAAAATATGAATTCTGTAGACAAGGTCACAACAGTACTGGTGGAGTATTTTTCGTGATCGACAAGTGAATTTTGGAATAGGGGCTTGCAAGTCTACCAAATAGATGGAAGTACATTGTAGAAAATTAAGAAGAGTATATTTTTGATTAAAAATGAATTTTGTTTATCTTTATTTCGAAAAATAAAAGTATAGAAAACAGCATTACTTATGGAATGACCCAATACTCACACACATAGATGTAGGTAGAAGGATAGATGTTATATAGATATCCGTTTAGAGGTACCTATCTATCTATCTATTTATCTATCTATCTATCTATCTTTTTTTTCCTTTGTTTTTTGTTTTCTTCATCCCCCAAAAGAAAAGCTCTAACTTGTAACTTGTCCCATCTGTGTGCAGCCCTGTGTGGCCAATAACGAAACTTATCTATCTATCTATCTATCTATCTATCTATCTATCTATCTATCTATATATCTATCTATCTATTTATCCACATATATATCAGGCTTTGAAATACCTAACGACATATGGCAGTTATGATGATCAGAATTAATTACAATATGCAAAATAACTTACGATACTCTGCTATCGATTGTCTATTCCAATTAAAGCAATTAGCATCTTTCCTTATTTTCTTTAATTGAAATTTGATTTACTAATAATTTCTGTACGACATACAACCTAATACATATATAGTAAAATATTTATTAAAGTTTAAAAGAGAACAATGAATTATATACAAAATTGTCTCTTTAGTAACATACAAATAATTTCCGGTATGTTGAATATAATATTTTATCTTGTTTAATAATTTAGTCAAATATATTGTAAACATATTCATGATAAACATGTGAAAATAATTTAATAAAGAAATGTAGAAAATAAATTAGTTTTAAATATATGCTTTCATTTTGTTTCAGTTGAAATACTCTAATATTAGTTTTACGATTGCAATTTTTTACCTTTCAATTTCGAATACAGTTACGGGAATGGCATTACAGTAATATTTATTGTACTTGGAATGAGCAGGACAACTGTACCTCACAATACTTTCAGTATTAAAACAATAGGTTTTATATATAAATGAAATATCAATGCTTACATAACACCCCAAACCAGATTTCTGTAGCTTATGAAGTAGACTGGTATTGAGCTCTATCAGATACCCCATAAGAAATTTAATTTTAGCTATTATATTTACCTGTATTTTGAGGATCAAGTTTAGCTAATGAATGATATATTTTCTATAAACAGTTCACTGTCACATGTAACATGATATTCTACATGTAGGTAGGAAATTGTGAAGCATTTACTTAAGTCTGGTCTATTGTATCATATAAATATCTACCTAGTAAGTGGTCATTTATTGGTGTAATTATGCTAACATTAAATATATATGATTTTATTCCTGTCAGGTCAGTGCTCACACGTTACGACACTTATTTCACCTAAAAATATCGACTCAGTAGAATTCCCTATTATAACTAAGTTCGAACTGGTCGCGGAGGAATGCGATGATCATGACAAAATACAATTTTTTTATACGTATCACGCTATTTAAAGAAAAAGCAAAAGAAAAACAATTCAAATGACATTAACCAAATATTATTCATAGATCACTCCTACTCTTCTTAGCGGCGATGTGAATGATTATACATCACACATCTTATCAAACATCATATATTCTATAACATCATAACAATTTTAAAATTTCAACTGTCGTAAGAGATAAGATTAAGTAAAACTTAGGAATGATAGATCTCACACTTGAAATCTTCACAACGTATATAATATTTATTTACTTACAACAACATAAGGAATGTACCTAACTTATAATGTATTTATCAGACACGATGTGAAGAAAAGATTTTCAGTGGACCTCTGTAGAATGTAACAAGACTTGCATTTTTTGATACCCCAGAACTTATTACTAATCACCAATAGTTCATAATGCCAAAGTAGAAAGCCTTTTATAAGTATAGTTGTACTTTGTCTTTGCTGCACCTGGTGGAAAGGGCAATGCCAATGGCTTTTGCAGGCTCTCCTTTATTAGTGAGTCTGATGGCATTATTGCTCCTCTTTATCCTTTAAAAGTTAGATTCTGTGTAAAACCTTGAGCAAAGAGAGAATTCCAGACGGCCGATATTCTACCAAACATGGGATAAGTGTAATGGCTAGTTCAGGGCTTTGGCACTATGACTGTTGGCGATTTCTGTTAATGTTACGCTAACGTTGATAAACGCGCTTACTTTACTAAAACTTAATCTTTCACAGTTAATTAATTACTAGAAAGGCAATAGATATATTTATTCATATACCTATTTCTTTACTACCCACAAGGGGATAAACACAGAGGGGACAAACAAGGACAGACAAACGGATTAAGTCGATTACATCGACTCCAGTGCATAACTGGTACTTAATTTATCGACCCCGAAAGGATGAAAGGCAAAGTCTACATCGGCGGAATTTGAACACAGAACGTAACGGCAGACGAAATACGGCTACGCATTTCGCCCGGCGTGCTAACGTTTCTGCCAGCTCGCCGCCTTTTTTTATATACCATTAAACATAAGATATATAGCTAGTTAAGAAACGTAGCCAGAATGTATCTTAAAACACATTGAACTCCCTCTATACAAAAAGCATGGTAATCTCAACAACTCAGCCTTCAATGCTATAGTAATAAAACAGCACGCCATTATCTTTCCCTAGTATATTAAAATATGTGAATGTCTTTCCAGCTGCCGCGCTGAGTTTCTTTTGCAGCATTAGTATATATATCTTAGAATATTTACAAGCAGAAGACGGAAGAAAGGAGACGTTGACGCATTTAATAAATAACTGAAATTACACTGGAGCTTAAAGGAAGAAATCATAATTTTAATAATTCATTGTGGACAAAGCGTGAGACAAGGTGAGACAAAAGGTGAATACTCTTACTCTTTTAATCTTTTACTTGTTTCAGTCATTTGACTGCGGCCATGCTGTAGCACCGAAGTAACGACATTGCAGGAAATGCTATTTCGTTTTACATATTTATTATGTCTATGAGAATATATCAAAATCTAACATATTTTGAGTTACTCCTCATATCTTTTCTCACCTATACATGCTGAATCATGTGAACGTAATTATCGACATTATGTCAGATGAGAAATAGATAAAACTATAGATTGAAATATGTGCTTTTTTGTGCGGCAGTGACACATTGATCTTAATGAAATAATATTTTTTTTTCTTAATTAGATATCGCTTATAGGTAGGCAGTGATGTACTGTAATATTCATAATATCTTTGTTATATTTCAAAGCTAATGATGGATTAATGTTTGTTTATCGCTGATGTAGAGAGTATCATGATTAAAAGCAACATTTCAGGGGAAGCAGTGAGTGAATAAATTATATCCGTTGCTTTGGAGTAAAAAATTCCTATATTTAGTGGGGTATTAACGTGTTACTTCTACGTTTAACCGAGCCATTAGTTTCGCAAAGGCATTTTGAAAAGTGTCATGAATTACATATATGCATGTCACTCTAACAAATAGGTAAGCTCACACTTTCTTTTGTACATACAATATAAATCAGGTAATCCATAAATATATACTTCCCTAGCGCTTGCGAGATAAATAAACTACTAAATTAATCAGTTTTATTTGCATAGGACACGATAAAATTTATAAAGTAGTTAGCAATGATATTGGGAATAACAATGATTATAAGTTAAATAAAAATTGATAGTGCCATAAAATAATGCTGAAATATTTTCATTGTCGTAGAGTATTTATTATTTTCGGTTTTAGAAGTGTTTTTCCTATCGCGTATTAATAGGCTGATTGAAAAATATAGCACATTTAGAAAATTCATATCTATATATTGTAAAACCAATTTTATATAAACGTGAAGTTGTAAAATTTAAAAACAACGTTACGAAACGTAAAGAATAAACACTTTTAAAGGAAATGTTAATAAAAATATTTGTCTTATATTAATAAAACTAATATCTTGCTGTTAATATAAACCAAATTACCTGGTTTTCGTAACTGTAACGACTGCAGCTTTAAAATATGTTGTACGTAATATTTATCAAAAGCGCTTAGTTGATATTTTCGAAAATATGTGCTAAGCTCATTTTATTTGCAATTTACATACTCAAACTTAGTAGTTTTCTATTTTACGAATACAAAGTCCCTCATATGTGAATGCTAGAGTTTTAAATTGCTGTACTAATAAAAAATTTGCAGTCATAGTTTTATTACATAGAAACGAGACACTGTGACTAAAAGTTATAAACACACACTCCCTATTGCATCATCTTGGTTTAAAATGACTACAATATTAATTTCAAAATATAGCATTTCATTCTCCGACGGGGATTTTTGGGTGTATGAATCCTTGCGTTTATACACTTAAATATTTGCGAATGCAAACGCTCCAGAAATAATAATAATAGTCAGTTGATAATGAGTTCTCTTTCAAAGCCATCTGAATACTATCATACACAAGTTTTTTTCCAACAATCATTTCTATTTATTAATGCCATAACACTCGCTGATTGAATTAAGATGTTGAAGTATAAAATTGGCTGAAGTAACAAGCAACTTGTCTGGAGTATCGAATTTTCTTTTTTTTTCACATAATTTGAACTTATCATCGCAACTACTGTATCTCCTCCCTCTAAAAGATGTGTAAATATTTTGCTAACCTATATTTTCCCGAAGTGTCTACATGACCAATTTCTCATTGGAAATTTCAAATATCAAGAAAATTTAGTTATGGGAATTTATTTACAGTTTTAAAGGAAAATGTCCCAAATCACAAACAATAGACTTAAGGGGTGGACTGATCGATTGCAAATACTAGAAAAATGTATAACAAGTATTAGAATGATTATTCATATTTGATTATGTTAATCGAATATATATTTATTTGACACTTGTAATATATGAAAATTTGAAAATGAGGAATTCTAAATTCTGTATTTTAAAATTTATATCATACTAGCCGTATCGCCCGGCGTTGCTCGGGTTTGTAAGGGAAATAACTATATAAGCATTTTTAGAGAGTTATAGCCAAAAAATAGCAAAAATTGCATTAAAAATGGAAAAAAATGATGGTAATTTTTTTTTGAATCGTTGACTCATCGTAGACATTTTTAGAGAGTTACTTCCCTTATATAATAGCGAAAAAAATGCATTAAAATGGAAAACAAATGATGGTAATTTTTAAAAATCGTAGACTCATCGTATACCCGCGCTAATACCCAGAAAAGCTCGATATGAATCACGACTAAAAGATACCCGGTTTTGGTTAAACTGCACCGCAAAATGTGGGAGTAGTTAGGAATCTAAATCGAAGGAGACAGACACACAACTTGACTTTTATATATAAGGATGAAAGAAAACATAAAAAATGTGAACAAAAAATCTCAGGAAGTTTAAACCTTTGATACCTTTGAATCAAATTATAGTTTCATGGTTAATCATTGTATTTTAATGACAATCATTTGAAAGAAATATGCCGCTCAGAGAAGGCATTTTCTTCTATACAAAGCAGTAACCATTTTGTCAGTCCCACAATCGACGCCGAATAAAATAAAATTTGCTTGACTCTAATATATTTTACCTATTACATTAAATTACTTAGATAGGGTAACATCATCAAAACGTGATGCAATGTACAAAATGAAAGACAAATTTGACCGACAGCTATATGTCTAATGCGTCTTTTACGTTAATTTCTGAGCATCCACATTTTAATATCATTTTAGCTTTTTACTCTGAAGCAAATTATTTGAGTAAGGTTGATGATAATACTGTGCTAGCTTCTTTAAAATCGAATGCACTTAATTATTCATTTGAAAAATATTATCTCTGAGAATATTCTTTCTTTTGTTTCCAATCCAAAATTACATGAATTTTCGTCGCAGAGAATGTGATTATAAACGCGATATAATTATTATAGTTCGCTGAGAGGTAGTCTATCTATATTTCTACATTCAAAGTTAATTAATCTTTGTATTTCTTCTTAGTTTGCGCTTATTATTTGCCATACGCTCTACGCACACACACACACACACACACACACACACACATGCACACAAACACATATCTACATTTTATCATATATCTTCTATGTGTTGTGTGCATACATGTGTATGCATGTAAGTATAGTTGATAATAAGAAAAAATATTCATGCGCACACAGACATATATATATATACATATATATATATGTATGTGTGTGTGCATGTGCCTGACTTTTTCCTTATTATTAAATATACCTATATGCATAAAAATACACACATGCATTGAAAAATATATAAGAATATATAGGTTAAATCTTTTATGAATAAATAAAAACGATTTCACTCTATGGTATTGCAAATCCACACACAGAGATACAATTATGCAAGGTTTGACTGAGTGGTAAGAAGCTTGATTCCCATATACATGGATCGTGGTTCATTCTTGGCTCTGTTTATAGCAAGTGGTATTTAAATACCCTATTGAATCTGAATTTAGTTTACATTTTACCTGTAAAGGTGGAAACTTGTTCGCCGCCTTATTATTATCATTACCATTATTGTCAGTAAGGCAAATAATACATATTTAATTGAAATCTATCTATCTATCTATCTATCTATCTATCTATCTATCTATCTACTATCTATCTATCTATCTATCTATCTATCTATCTATCTATCTACTATCTATCTATCTATCTATCTATCTATCTATCTATCTATATATATATCTATCTATCTATCTATCTATCTATCTATCTATCTATCTATCTATCTATCTATCTATCTATCTATCTATCGATCTATCTATCTATCTATCTATCTATATATATATATATATATATATATATATATATAATACATATTCATAAATACATACATACATTTATATACATATATACATACATGAATATATATATACATACATATATATACATACATATATACATACATATATATATATATATATATATATATATATATGAATATATATAAATACATATATATATA
>NC_043004.1:47466944-47469444 GCF_006345805.1 Octopus sinensis | reverse complement strand
GTTTACTGTGATATGCAATGATCAGAAGTTAAGTTAGGCTGATATTACGTACTTACGTGTCTACCGATGTATCTTCTATATAATAAAATGCAAAGTAATGAGAGCCTATTGGATACGTTAGGGATAACAAACAATTTTTTTCATTTAATCACAACATTCAATCTAACAGAAAAACAAAAAAACAACTGAAAGAATGTCGGTTCAAGTTGATATTACTCATGTGTTTGAGTGACCCTATATGGTACTGGTTTAATCTCCTATAAATGCCTAAGTGCATATTTATAAATTAAAAGCTCAAAACGTAATCCAGTTGTAATTCTGAAAATAAGGGCTTGTCACGTGAGAAAATATATCTCATGTCATGTACCTTCCGTAAAACTTCCCCTTAGACTGAAGAACCATACAGCAACGGGAGAATAAAACATATTTGTTAATACGGTTCTACATTGACTCACGTCTTTAATACTCCTGCTCAAATAATGCTGACTAACGGAATATACGACGTATTTTATTGTTACCTTGCAATGTTTCACGTTAACCTGTACCTGTTAATAGGTGCTGGAAATGCATGATTAATAGAGTGCAATAATTTTCTGCCTGTACTTAAAGATTTCAATCCCACCAAAGTCAGTTTAACAAAGATCGATAAATACATAAAAGGCGTTTAAGGAATCACAGAATTGTGAATTACATTGACGTACAAGGACATACATATAGGTCTAGAAATAAGAAATATTGCTTTCTCTTAGCTAAATCAATGCTAAAGTTTACTTAAACGGTTTCGGTGTAGCGAAAAACAAAATATAGTTGCATGAGAGCTATTTTATCACTAAGAAACATTTATATAATAAGAGAAGGCTCAACAGAAGCTGTCTTAAATTTATCTATAGCTGCGCCTTCAGTAGAAAGGCCTTCATCTTGCATAAAGCTGTTACATATACACACACAAATGTCTTAGCAGAAAAGCTAACCCAAATGCACCATATTAAAATACGATATTAAGCCAAAAGTTCATGAAATTGAAAACTTCTAACATACTACATCATCTAAGACAGAGGAAAAATAATATATACTGAAAAAATTCGAGGAAAATCATTTTTGCCACATTTATATTTCAAATAAATTGATAGGAGAACCTGCAGTAAATATAGTAAGCACATGTAGAATCCGAAGGAGCAAAGGTTTGAACATAACGGATTGAAGATTTTTAAAGCAAGTAAATTATATAGTAATAATAATTTATTAGATCACCACATATATACAACATGCAACCAATCGATATAAAATAACTTTGATAACAGGGTGATATTTTATGTCATTTGCAACACATAAACGGCACTCACCAAAGAAACATAGTGAGGGCCAACATATTGAACAATGAAACTCAAATAAAAGCGTGTGTGTTTCAAAAGCAAGGTAGATAAATTCCCCTGGTTGACGATATGAAGACGTGAAACTAGCAATATATATGTTTTTCGTGTAAAGTATGTATTTCAATCAGATATTGCTATCAATTTGTACTTACAAGGTATCTGAATAAACACAATGCTTGTGCATCTATCTGTCTGTCTGTCTGTCTATCTATCTTTCTTTCTTTGTTTCTATGTATGTATGTATGTATCTATGTATCCAATTATGTGTATTTGTATGTATATATGTTGCCTGGTCGGGCCGTCGGCAAATAAACTGGCAATCCCATCAAGCTTGTTTGTTGAGGAGGGTGATTGTTGGGTATCCTGTAGACGGAAAATAAGATTTCAAAGGGCGGAAGAGGTCATGAGCAGTCAACGGCCATCCAACAATATGTGACTATGTGTAAGTATGCATTTGTGAATATGTGGGGATGTAGAAATACATAATTTGCTGTCCACGCTCGTGGTTGGCCTACTGGGAGTGGGAGGCCTCTCTGATGTTATCACAACATCTCTCTAGGAGAAGGACACTGAGAGGAATCCTGCGATACTGGCAATATTGGATGATGCAGACTAGTATTTCTTTTCAAGATCGTGTTGTCAGAGAGTGGGATTATATTTGTGAAAAATCATGTACCCACTATAAAAAAAAAATCTTCACGGACGGACACGGCTTAAGAAAAATGAAAAAGAAATCAATTAAGACTTATCGCAGAAATGGCTGGTCGTAGTCTTCGCATGTGTAGGAGTTTTGATCAGGCACTACTCGAATACGCGTTTGCAGCCATTATGTATGTATTTATGTATGTATGTAAGTATTCATGTATGCATGTATGTATGTATGCATGTCAGGTCTCTTTCGAGTGCTACTGGTAACATGTAACCCAGTACAACCTGTTGCATGATCGAGTCGTCGGCGACTAAACCGGCAACCCCACCAAGCTTGCTTGGTGAGGAGGGTGTTTATTGGACAACCCGTCAAAGGGCGGAGGAATCCTTGAGAGTCAACAGCCATCCAATAAATGTCTTAAGTCTGTATCATGCGAGGGGCATAGAAATAATTGGACTGTATACCCGATCGCGTGGTT
>NC_043004.1:47454444-47461944 GCF_006345805.1 Octopus sinensis | reverse complement strand
CGTTGACAGACAAACACACGTCGCACACGCCCACATAATGATAGATATATGGATATACAGAAACATATTTAGGAATATACCACGAGTTAATGAATGTACTGTTAATTACACTTTTACTTGTTTCAGTCATTTGACTGCGGCCATGCTGGAGCACCGCCTTTAATCGAGCAACTTGACCCCGGGATTTATTCTTTTTTAAGTCCAGTACTTATTCTATAAGTCTGTTTTTGCCGAACTGCTAAGTAACGGAGACATAAACACACCAGCATCGGTTGTCAAGCAATGCAAGGGGGACAAAAACAGACACACAAACACACACACGCATATATATATATATATATATATATATATATATATATGCATATATACGACGAGCTTCTTTCAGTTTCCGTCTACCAAATCCACTCACAAGGCTTTGGTCGGCCCGAGGCTATAGTAGAAGATACTTGCCCAAGGTGCCACGCAGTGGGACTGAACCCGGAACCATGTGGTTGGTAAACAAGCTACTTACCACACAGCCACTCCTGCGCCCAGTGGTATTTTTTAAATGTGCGCTTGTTATTTATCACTTTGATCTATGTCTTTGTTTTTTTCTATTTCGTCTTGCCTTCATCGTGCTAATGTATTTGCGTTTTGTTGTTAATTCATTTGTACGTCTCTTTTGTGCTGATGAAGATTGATATTTATATATTCATTTTTTCATCTACTGCTAAGCATTCCGGCCGGCGGGCTAACAATTCTGCCAGATCGCCGCATTTTATTGATTATATTGACCTAGAAAGGAAGGGGGCAGAGGGTTAATATAAGTAGAAGACTTCATGGAGTTAGCTTGAGTTGATATAGACTCCTATGTAGGTTATGGCGAAGAAAGTTTATTAAAAGCCACTAGATTCACAGCCAGACATAGGGAAACGGAAAAGTCAAACGAAGTTAAAAACAAGAAAAAAGAACTGAAATTATCTGACCGGCAAGAGAAGGCATGCGTGGTAGATTCCTAAAGAGAGTTGAAGCAAATAGTAGTGTGGCATGGTTATGGCTGCAGATAGGAAGGCTGAAGGAAGAGACAGAATATTTGTTAATTGCTGCACAAGATCAAGCATGAAGTACGAATTCGATAAAAGCGAAGAGAGATAAAAATCAAGTAGATTCCCAATGTAGGTTATGCAAATATAAATGAGGTAAGCGTTACTCATTTAGTAAGTAAATGTATGGTGGGAGAAAAGAATGCAAGAAAAGGCATGACAACTTTTGGAGAGTAATCCAATGGGCGTTATGCAGAAAGCTAGGATTTGAACATACTAACAAATACTAGGAATATGAATCTAGTAAAGTACTGGAAAGTAAGAAATAAATGATGTTGTTGGGTTTTAACATTCAGACAGAGTAATAGAATCTATAACGCCTGATTTAGTAGTAGTAAATATGAGAATAGAAAATGCCAGATAATTAAATTTACAGTCATAAATGATGAAAAAATCAATATGATATTGATAGAAGAAATAGCAAATACCAGTGCCTAGGTATTGAATTACAGAGACTGTAAAACGTGTGGGTAAAATATATCCGAGTAGTTATAGGTGCATTGGGTACTATCCCTATAAATCTGAACATATGGATTTAAGACATAGGCATAAAGCCCAGATTAGTACAGCTCCATTAGGTACTGCTAGGGTAATGAGGAGGGATTTTTTCTAAGTATAATCTGTTGTTTGTATGTGAAAATAATAATAATAATAATAAATAATAATAATAATAATAATAATAATAATAATAAATAATAATAATAATAATAATAATAATAATAATAATAGAGATATTGAAGATAAGACAAGCAGAGAAAAAATATGGCTGTGGATGATTAAAAGTGATTTATAAACGGAAACGGAGGCTCTAATCTGTGCTGTCCAAGAGCAAGCACAAGGAACAAACTACATAAAATGCAGAATAGACAACACAGCAGAAAGTGATATGTGCAGAATCTGTGGACAAAACGGAAAATACCGTATGGCATATTACCAGCCAATGTAACGCCACTAGCCCTGAATGAATATATGAGACGTCACGACAATATAGCCAGGCTTGTCCATTGGACACTTTGCAACAAGTATAAACTTCACAGAACAAACAATTGGTACTACCATAAAACCTATGGGATTTTATGATTCAGTGTTACCTTGAGATAAAGAATAGGAAGCCAGATATAGTCTTAATTGAGAAAGGAAGTAAACTATGATGGATCATAGATATAGCATGCCAAACTGACAACAAGGTATGCAATAAGGAAGAAAGAAAAGTCGAGAGATATGACAGGTTAGCTTGGGAAGTTAAGCAATTGTGGTCGATGAAACGTAGCAGTAGTACCAGTAATTATCGGAGCCTTGGGAACAGCGAGCAAAAATCTCGAGAAGTACGCGGAACAAATAGGGGCTGCAATAAGGTTGGAGCACGTGCAGAAAACAGCACTGCTTGAAACCGCTCGAATACTTCGGAAGGTGCTCATAAAATAAGAGGTGTTACCTTAGTTCACTGTTAGTCAACAGCTGACATCTGCTTCGTTAGAAGCTGTGCAAGGGCGTTAATGATAATAATAATAATAATAATAATAATAATAATAATAATAATAATAATAATAATAATGTATACTATGAGTTTCTTTGCCCTAGGAGTCGGGAAGACACTCGGCAAGAAATGGAAGCAAATTTGAAAGAAGAAAAAAAAGTAATAATAATAATAATAATAATAATAATAATAATAATAATAATAATAATAATAGAGCTTCTACATAAGGTTTGCCTGTTATGGACAAGAAAGATTTTCGGTGGGGTCCTAAGGACTTGAAAGTCTTCCGAAAGTTAGTGGATAACAAAGGTTACCGATAACAAACCGTTACCCACATAAATTCTAGCAGGAACAAGACTGAACCTAATTCAAATAAATAATAACAATAGCAATAAAGGTCCATGTTTCCTGGATCTATAAATACGGGTAACGTCGCCCAGAAACTTTGGTAATTTTGCATAAAACGAAATTTAGAATGGAAAATAACGGCTAATCCTTGAGCTGACTAATCAGTAGATCATATATATTTAACATAATCCCTAAAGTGGCTAAAAATGTTTATCTTCAAAAGGAAACCCTCTGCAGTACTAAAGACTAAAAATATACATGAGGTCAGTTGGGAAGGGTGCAGTATGGGAGCAGCGCCACAATATATTTTGCAGAAATTACTTGCCGTGTTGAGTAAGTTACAACACACAATACTTGCGTTTGCAAAACAGACCGCTCTCGGCATCAGTCATTCCAAACACAGTGCGTTCACATCTATACCAGCTACGTGACCAGTGTAAAATGTGCTAGTGAAATATTCTAATGCTCTACAAGAATACATACATACATATACACATACGTACATACGTACGTGCGTACATACATACATGATGGCTGCCCCCTCGTTATCGAGTATGGCCATTGCACGCAGCTTAACTGTTATTAGTGCTGTGATCGAATGCGACTTTTTAGCCCAGCTAAAGATCTACACATTAAACATGCTAACACATAAGAAAACATCAAAATAAAAGTACTTTCAAAAGGTTCGATCAAATATTCAGGTTAGATAGAGGTAGTGCATATATATAACTAACAGAAGATAAATACAGCACTGCGTTAACCGGAGTACAAATGGAAAAATACAAGTCTTACTACAAAATCACGTTAGCAATAATAAGAATATGTTCATCTACGAGAACTGAATCTCATTAATAATACAAAATGAAGGCTATAAAAATTATACAGAATTCTAAATGGATGGTGCTACTAGTCTACTATTGCGTCTATATATAACAAATCCACACATCATTACTTGCACATATATTTTTATTTATACGTACACATTTACACGCACGCACACACACACTCGAGCGCGTGGGCACAAAAACACACATACAGACATAGGGACAGAGACACAGACGGACACACATACACATATACACGCACATACGTATGTTAGAATGTTTATCAACGTTATGATTCCGTAGGAAAACACAAATATAAATGAATATTAGTGAATATGCTGTAAAAATGTAGGATAATTAGTTTAGTTAATTGTCCATTATTGGCAAATTCACTCGTAAAATGATTTTCAAATTGTACGCCACGATATAGTTTTGTAGGCATTTTTGTTGCTATGTCTGGTTCGATATACTCCATATGGGAATTGGTTATAAGGGTGGGGCGGTGAACTTATTCACTAAGTAACTATTAAGTAATCTAATTATATTCCATTAATATGCAGAAATACATACATAAATTCATATATATATATATTTATTATATAGAAGGAGCTTCTACAGGACTAGAACTGTTTCATTCAAGAGAATGAAACAGTTGAATGAAACAGTTCTAGTCCTGTAGAAGCTCCTTCTATATAATAAATTAAATTTACTCTGCTATGTATTGAGTACCTTATTTACTGTGGTTAACCCCGAATCAACCCTGGACCTACATATATATATAGATAAGAAAGTTTGTTTGGTAAAGCACGTGGGTGAATATATAAGAAAATAGTAAAGTGTGAAAAAACGACAGAAGGCTTAAATGTTAAAAAATATATATATTTGTGTCAAAATGTCTGGAGAATATTGGAAAAAATTTTTTTCCCCTTTCCTTAAAATGACATAATTTAAAAATTTTTTAAGAAATTACCGGTTTCGCGTGTAGCTTTTCAAATTTCTTGTGACGTTATGTTTATATTGCATGGAATTATCGTTGTTTTTATTTCCAGGAGATTTCTAAATAAGGGGAGGTAGTGAGTGATTTTTCCGGTGTAGGGGAGATAATCGCTTAAAATTTTTTTTTCCCTTTTCCTTGTTAATTTCTCTGTGTCAGTATGTTCGGATGGTTGAGTCTGGGTTTGTACTTTTCAATGAAGAATGTTTCCTTGTTCAGTCTCATTTGTGTTGATGATCCGAAAGCACATTGGTAAAATGGGAAGATTAAAAATTGTGGCAGTAGTTGCTTTGCGCATTTCTCAATGTGCTCACTAAAAGGTATCATTCTATATTCTGGGAATGCAATCTGTTGTCGATGCAGTGTGCATCTGCGCCTGAGTGATAGTCCCGTGGAACCCACGTAGTGTTGGTGGCAGCCCGAACATTTAATAACATAAATTATGTTTTCAGAGGCACAAGTAAAGTTAGATTTGATCTTAAATTTCTGTCCCTCTTTAAAGAAGAATTATGATCCTTCCAATAGGTTAGGACATGTTGCACAGTTCGATCTACCACATTTTTTTACTTTTGCATCCGTAATTTTAGAAGACAATTTTGCCTTTGTGAGAATCTTTTTAAGTGATTTAGGCTGTTTGTAGCTTTTAATGATTTGGTGTATGTTTAGAATTTCCTTTAATTTTGGGTTTTTATGAAGTATTGGTAATTCTGGGTGATGATGGTGAAGGCTTCTTTGTTTCTGGGGTTGTATGTAGATATGTAAGGTAGTATTTTCGGGAAGGTTTGTTGTTGTGTTGAACTTTTCTTAAGTTTCTATGTTGATTTCTGTTGCACGTCTGATCCCATCCTCTATGAGTTGAGCTGGGTAATGCCTGTCAATTAGGGTGTTTTTGAGTTCTTGCAGTCTAAAGTTCCTGGTATTTTGTTCTGACACTATTGTGCATATCCTTCTTGCAAGGTTGAAGGGGATGTTTGTTTTAGTGTGTCTTGAGTGGCATGAATTAAAAAGAAGGTATTGTTTGGCGTCTGTGGCTTTGTAAAAAATGTCTGTTTCTATTTTAAGGTTAATTTTTTTAATTAGTATATCCAAGAACGGGAGCTCCTTTTGGTTGTATTCAATTGTGAACTGTATATTTGGGTTTATGCTGTTCAATAGGTTTTTAAATTTTAGGAGTTTATCTATGTTTTCATTCCAGAGAATGAAACAATCGTCTAGGAATCGTTTCCAATTCTCTTTTATGTATTGAGAGAGGGAGTTTCCAAAGATTGATAGAGATTCCTGGTAAATGATTATTTCCATGTATCCCATTGTTAAGTTCGCAATGACTGGTGCTGCCCTTGTACCCATAGCAATTCCGGATTTTTGACGGTAAAATGTATTGTCAAACATGAAGTGGTTATTGTGTAGGATGAATTCAACTGATTTAGTAATGAATTCCTTACTGATCCTTTTTGGTATTTCTTCCGGAAATTGGTCTAACCAGAATTGTATTGCCTCCAGTCCATAATTATGAAGTATACTGGTATACAAGTTGATTACATCAAATGAAACCAGGATCGTTTCTTCCTTGGTTTTTTTGGGAAGGTGGTTTAACATATCTAAGTCACCTCTGATATGGCTATCGATATGTTTAAGGAAGGGTTTCAAGAGGATGTCCATAAGTAGACTTAGTCTGTGTGTTTCACAGGTTGGGCCAGCTACAATGGGTCGTAGTTTTAGGTCCCCCGGATTAGGTGTGTGTATGTATGTCTTTGGTGATTTTTTAATGGTTTCATTTCTAATTTGACTTTTATGGCAGACCATAGAAAAGGCTAGGTTTGCATTTAAAGTTTGTTAGGAAATCAATCTCTTTGGTTGTCAGTTCCTTTTCATGGGTTTTAATTAGTGAAGATAGAGTTTTCATTATTTTTTGTGGGGTGTAGTTGGTAATTTTTTCATAATGTAGGTCTTCATCAAGCAAGGAAATTACAAGATTTCTGTAGTATGATGTATCCATTATTACAACGGCATTTCCCTTGTCCGCTTCCTTAATGGTTATATCTTCATCATTTTGGAGTTCTATCAGTTCTTTCCATTGTGTAGTGTTAAAATTTGGGTTAGCTTTCTGTTTATGTATAGTATGGTAGGGGAAGTTCTCAATGTGGTTACAGAATTCGTCAAGATCTTTATTTCTTCCTCTGTGTGGGATGTGTTCACTTTTGTTCTTGACTAGTGATTCATCTTCAGTATTGAAACTGATGCTTCTGCTAGTCTTAATTTTCTGCAAAATTCTGTTATATTATCCTTGAGTTCGTTTAGGTTTTCTCTGCGTGGAGTTGGTGTAAATTTGAGCCCTTTTGTCAATTTTTATGTTAGAAAGAGGTTTAGTTGAAAGATTGATTATCTTCGGTTTTTCCTTATTACTAGGTTCCAGCCTGTGTCCTGGTGTCCCTGGTCCCTGGCTAAAAAATGTTGGGTGTAATTTTGTTTGTATGAGTTGTCTGTGAGGTTGTGTGGTATTTGGTCGGGGGAGTGGTGGTATTGTTGCCTCCGATCGTTGTGTGTGTGTGGGAATCTATGGTTGTTAATGCTTGTGGTGTGTGTAAAATTTCTGTATGGGGAATATTTTTGTTTCGAACTTCTTGTATGTGGGATGTTGCTTGACATAGTGTTTCTTTGCGTTTGTCTTGTGTTTAGTGGGGACCAGTAGTTTTGGTTCATGGGGTAGTAGTGATTTGTGTGTGGTGTATTTCTTATCCTAGTGTCGTATTGTGCTGTATGGTGGTTGGGTCTGGT
>NC_043004.1:47436944-47449444 GCF_006345805.1 Octopus sinensis | reverse complement strand
ATCACTACTCCGTCCTGGTCCCAGAAGACTGTGAGCATGACCTTGCCAGCAGAGGGCTGCACCCTTGCTTTCTTTGGAGGAGGTGAGTCACGGTGCTTCCACTGCATTTACTGGGCTTTGGTCTCTGGATCATCGTGATGGACCCAGGTTTCATCCTGTGTAATCAGTCTTTTGAAAACGTTTGACTCATCTTCTTGGTTCGTCTCCAAATTCATCCTCGAGCACTCGACGCGTTCTTGCTTCTGGAAAGGTGTGAGCAGCCTGGGAATCCATCTGGCAGACATCTTTTGCATATGCAAATGGTCATGAATGATAGTTTCCACAGACCCGGTACTAATCTTGACCTCATGGGCTATTTGGCGAATAGCTATGCGTCGATCTTCCAAAATGGCAGCCTCAACTTGACGGACAGATGCCTTATCAATGGCAGAAGGGGGTCGACTAGATCTGGGAGCTGTTTCCACAGAGTTCCGACCATGTTTGAATTCACGATGCCAGCGTTTTACAAGGTCATATGATGGGGCATCATCATCACCATAAGTTACTTTCATTCATCAAAAGTTCTCCGTGGTGTGCGTCCTTTCAAATACAAAAACCGGATCACTGCTCGACGCTCAACAGGCTCCATTTCACACTTGACTCAGTTCAAACACCTGTAAATCAGAAACCATAATTAGTTCAGAGCTGTAATTTGCCACATAATCTTTAGACATATAGGTAATTGCACATGCAAAATTTCCACTAGATCAAGCACCTGGAAGTGGGTCAGAGGCATTACTTATTGGACGTCCCTCGTATATATATATATATATATATATATATATATATACGCGAGAAAGAAGCAACAAGAATGGATAGGTTTTTAGTACGATCGTTTCATACAAGGACAGGTTTTATTAAAAGTTGCAAAGATTACAGCATATAAACGAGTCCCGTACTCATCAGCTAAAATACATGTAAGTTCTCTAGACATCCTAGTGTTTGAGGCTATACTCATAAAGTAATGTAGATAATTAAACAGATTTCTAAAGTTCATTAAAGTTCTTTAAAGATGATGTAACAGTCTTATCACAGAATTTTAAAAAAGTTTTGATAGCATCACAGAGGTGACCACCTAATCCATATGAATTTCCATAGATATGATGAGGGATTATATACTCACAGAAGACAAATTATCCATTGTTAATTACAACGAGGTGGGTCTCAATTCCTGCTTATTAGCATTACAGAGAGGGTGAATTAATCCTTTGTATATATGCACAGATTCCAATGGTGTAGATGTAAATTTCCAGAGAAATGGAGATGAATTTCATATTCACAGGCGATAAATTTTACAATGGTTGAACACAATGAGGTAGGTATCATCCTTGTTATATGATTAGGTGTTTGCCATATTAATCACATTACTGCTATTCACAAGAGGCTGTAGCTATTTAACTCTTAAGGCTGAAGGACTTACTAGATCGGCCAAGAATAGAGAAGGGAATAGAAGAAAAGAGAGAAAATAATGGAGGAGGGAGCAAAAAGGGGGGGGGAAAGGGGGGACTAAAGAGGAAGAGAAAAGGAAACAGAAGAATAAGAGAAGAAGAAAGAGAAAAAAGAGAAAAGAAAGAAAGGGAAAAAAAGAAAGAGAAAAAAAGGGGTTCTAGTTATACAGAAGAGCTAGTAGACTGTAAGTCTGGTTTTAATCAACAGGCATCTAGGAGCTAGAGGGGAATATTATTCTTTGACCAGTAAACCGTTAATTATTGCTGTTGAAATCAGCTATGAGTTTAAAGAGAATCTAAAGAGATAACACAGTCAGGGGTTAAGGGGTCAGATGCTAAAATCACCAGAAAATACATTAGGAAAATCTAAGTATAATCTTATCAAAAAGTCATTAAAGATTTACTTATTTAATTTATTCATTTTATTGTCTTAAGGAGTTGTCGTTATTATTCATACATTGACTGACTACAGGTCAAATCTTATAAGATCATTTACAAGGTGTTAGGGGATTGTCTATCATAATGAAGATAATCATATTATATATATATATATATATATATATATATATATATATAAGTAACAATGAAGGGTGAAATTGATAATCTGGAATAATTATCAATTACACCAAGTAGTCTTCGGCATGTAAACCTCATTCGAGGAAAATTTAAGTAATACTAAGCAATTAAGGGTTTAGCAACGAATTGCCTTACCACACACCGAATTTAGAAATAGCAGTCAAAGAGATTATAGCTATTCTTCTACTAAAAGGGAGATCACAGTAAAGACACAGCATTTGAAAGGCAAAGTACACTTGTGAAAATTAGTGTCATTAAGCTTGAATCAGAAAAGCATTCAGTCAATATATGAAAAGAGAATCCCCTACTATATATAATATTATATATATATATATTATATATATATATATATATATATAATATATATATATATATAGACACAAATATGTGTGTGTGTAACATGACTAAGCACATAAATGGAATCAAGGGGGTAAAAATAGCACTGGTGTACGGGAATGTAAAACTCTGAGTAGCAATTTTTGGGGATACTTTTGTGATGTTTTTGCAGCCTGAATAATAAAATATATATGTATACATATATATGTAGGTATGTATGTAGTTATGTATGTAAGCGGGGTAAAATGGGTAATCAGTTATTTGTATAAATACAAACTTGTTACCTGTCGAGATATGCTTAATTTGTATTCGGACCCGTAAGAAAGCCGAAATGCATCTTGTATTATTAATCATAAATTTTCCTAACTGAACTTATCACAATAGGTTATAACGAATTTATCTGTATTTATCATAATAGATTATATTTTGAAAGACAGTAATAATCACACCACCTTACAAGAAGTGGACAGCTGTGTGTTTGTAATCTTAGGAAAAGACAACTAATTACAGATTAAATTTGGTATGAGAAACGTGAGTTTATATCACATCACTCGAGAAAAAGAGCTAAGACTTCCAGGAACTGCTTTACCTCCTATAATTACATACATCTATTCACAATACTAAGAAGGTGTTTTATAAATATATATTATATACGCTTAGAATCTAAAAGAATAACACAGATATGCATGTGCAAGTACACAGCAAAATACATATATGTTGCATTTCATACTACGTGTCTGAGTGTTTCTGCCTCCCTGCGCATGCGCGCGTCTGTGTGTGTGTGGGTGTGTATTGGATTCGTGTGTGTGTCTGTGTATGTGTTGTTTTGTATGTATAATCTTATTTGAACGTTATGAAATATTTTACCTATATAATCGTTCAAGAATCGATAGTTTGAGTTTAATTTTTTGTGGGTTTTCTGATTTCTTAAATGTAAGGAAAAATTTGATTATAGAATCACAAACTTATTAGCTGATGTAATGCTACAATTCCGTTTACATTTTTTGTAGGTTATATCGATAACATTATTTCGTTAATATTGATAACTTATTAAGTGCTTAATTGCGGCATGCAAATGTTTCATTATAGAACAATTAAATTTGTTATCCTAAGAAAGCGTATTGGATGCATGCGTATTTTCTTTTCTAGTTTTTTATTGTTATAAACCCACTTCACCTATAATATAAAAGTATATCGTAATCTCCTATATATCTGTCCATCTTTGGGTGCATGAGGGATCGATATTTTTCATAAAAGATTTCTGTATAGCAAAATAAATTTGATAATAATATATGGAACAACACGCAGCTGGCTTTCTATGTTAATTCATGTTTATATTTGTAATTCATATTAAAATTATTCAAACATATTTAGTATTCTTGAAATTAATTACATCTGAGTTTAACAAAATACGTTAGAATGACAGTAACTAACATTAAATTTGCACGAAGAATCGTAATATGCTTTAAAATTTAAATATGATTTAACATAGAGAAATATTTGCCAATGACGATGCAAGCCGTTTGATTTAATTTTAGCTAGATATAACTTGTTTGATTAATGCCTAAGATTACACTATTTGATTTGTCTATTAATATCTTATTGCAACATTTGACAAGTTGGAAACAAGGAAAAAACATTTTCACAGCAATTCCGATATTTCGTACCATAACCTACACAAGAAATTTATAATTGAATATTATTATTTTGCAGGAAGACTAAATATTTTTATATGTAATAACATGATATAAATTTTAAAATGCTGAATTATTTAAGAACAACAGCTAAATCTACCAACTACATCCATCTGTTGAAGTATGCATAAAAGTGTCTAGAATTCTGTTTGCTGCTAATAAATTTCGTTATGTGGCTTAACAAATGAAAATACATTTTTAACTATAATGGCGATATTGAATAATCTGCCTTCACATATTAACAAGAGTTGTTCAAAGTGTACCGGATTCTGTGTTTATATATATATACACTACTGTCAGAAATTAATTAGCACCCTTGATTTGCTCTTCACTCAAGGTATGTGCTGTCACCTAGTGGCCATATCTCGAACTATTGCTTTGTTGCGAGTTCACTGTTGCGCAGAACGATGACGTAACTGTGTTTGCAGAGCAGTTTGAGAGTCTACAGCCTTATGATGTTGACATAGCAGTGCAACAACTTGGAGTGCGGATGCAGACAAATCTTCCTTTGTTTAATAGATATACGTAGCGCCTCGCAAGGACCGAAATCACACCATACTAAGTTTTCTCATTGCGTAAGACGTTTTGAACAGCTCATAAGGTTAATTGATTTAACCTATTTAATGTAGAAATTTGAGAAGTGCTAATTAATTTCTCAAATTTCTACATTAAATAGGTTAAATCAATTAACCTTATGAGCTGTTCAAAACGTCTTACGCAATGAGAAAACTTAGTATGGTGTGATTTCGGTCCTTGCGAGGCGCTACGTATATCTATTAAACAAAGGAAGATTTGTCTGCATCCGCACTCCAAGTTGTTGCACTGCTATGTCAACATCATAAGGCTGTAGACTCTCAAACTGCTCTGCAAACACAGTTACGTCATCGTTCTGCGCAACAGTGAACTCGCAACAAAGCAATAGTTCGAGATATGGCCACTAGGTGACAGCACATACCTTGAGTGAAGAGCAAATCAAGGGTGCTAATTAATTTCTGACAGTAGTGTATATATATATAAACACAGAATCCGGTACACTTTGAACAACTTCTTGTTAATATGTGAAGGCAGATTATTCAATATCGCCATTATAGTTAAAAATGTATTTTCATTTGTTAAGCCACATAACGAAATTTATTAGCAGCAAACAGAATTCTAGACACTTTTATGCATACTTCAACAGATGGATGTAGTTGGTAGATTTAGCTGTTGTTCTTAAATAATTCAGCATTTTAAAATTTATATCATGTTATTACATATAAAAATATTTAGTCTTCCTGCAAAATAATAATATTCAATTATAAATTTCTTGTGTAGGTTATGGTACGAAATATCGGAATTGCTGTGAAAATGTTTTTTCCTTGTTTCCAACTTGTCAAATGTTGCAATAAGATATTAATAGACAAATCAAATAGTGTAATCTTAGCATTAATCAAACAAGTTATATCTAGCTAAAATTAAATCAAACGGCTTGCATCGTCATTGGCAAATATTTCTCTATGTTAAATCATATTTAAATTTTAAAGCATATTACGATTCTTCGTGCAAATTTAATGTTAGTTACTGTCATTCTAACGTATTTTGTTAAACTCAGATGTAATTAATTTCAAGAATACTAAATATGTTTGAATAATTTTAATATGAATTACAAATATTAAACATGAATTAACATAGAAAGCCAGCTGCGTGTTGTTCCATATATTATTATCAAATTTATTTTGCTATACAGAAATCTTTTATGAAAAATATCGATCCCTCATGCACCCAAAGATGGACAGATATATAGGAGATTACGATATACTTTTATATTATAGGTGAAGTGGGTTTATAACAATAAAAAACTAGAAAAGAAAATACGCATGCATCCAATACGCTTTCTTAGGATAACAAATTTAATTGTTCTATAATGAAACATTTGCATGCCGCAATTAAGCACTTAATAATGTTATCAATATTAACGAAATAATGTTATCGATATTAACCTACAAAAAATGTAAACGGAATTGTAGCATTACATCAGCTAATAAGTTTGTGATTCTATAATCAAAATTTTTCCTTACATTTAAGAAATCAGAAAACCCACAAAAAATTAAACTCAAACTATCGATTCTTGAACTATTATATAAGGTAAAATATTTCATAACGTTCAAATAAGATTTATTACATACACACAACACATACACAGACACACACACGAATCCAATACACACCCACACACACACAGACGCGCGCATGCGCAGGGAGGCAGAAACACGCAGACACGTAGTATGAAATGCAACATATATGTATTTTGCTGTGTACGTTGCACATGCATATCTGTGTTATTCTTTTAGATTCTAAGCGTAATAATTATATATTTATAAAACACCTTCTTAGTATTTGTGAATAGATGTATGTAATTATAGGAGGCAAGGCAGTTCCTGGAAGTCTTAGCTCTTTTTCTCGAGTGATGTGATATAAACTCACGTTTCTCATACCAAATTTAATCTGTAATTAGTTGTCTTTTCCAAAATTACAAACACACAGCTGTCCACTTCTTGTAAGGTGGTGTGATTATTACTGTCTTTCAAAATATAATCTATTATGATAAATACAGATAAATTCGTTATAACCTATTGTGATAAGTTCAGTTAGGAAAATTTATGATTAATAATACAAGATGCATTTCGGCTTTCTTACGGGTCCGAATACAAATTAAGCATATTTCGACAGGTAACAAGTTTGTATTTATACAAATAACTGATTACCCATTTTACCCCGCTTACATACATAACTACATACATACCTACATATATATGCATACATATATATTTTATTATTCAGGCTGCAAAAACATCACAAAAGTATCCCCAAAAATTGCTACTCAGAGTTTTACATTCCCGTACACCAGTGCTATTTTTTACCCCCTTGATTCCCATTTATGTGCTTAGTCATGTTACACACACACATATTTGTGTCTATATATATATATATATATATATATATATATATATTTAGTAGGCGATTCTCTTTTCATATATGACTGAATGTTTTTCTGATTCAAGCTTAATGACACTAATTTTCACAAGTGTACTTATCCATTGGACAGTGAAACGGTTTGTACCTTTAAAATCATTACTGATAGTCATGGAGGGGGGAATGGGTGACTAATCATGAGAAAGGGATTATCAATGACTATCCTCATCCTTGTAATATGGTGGGAGTGAGAGTGATAGAATGCTCTTCGAGGAAGTACTGTTTTAAAACTATCATTATTCAGAAGAAGAAGAAGAAGAAGAATATGAAGAATAAGAATAAGAATATGAAGAAGAAGAAGAAGAAGAAGAAGGAGAAGGAGGAGGAGATGAAGAATAAGAAGAAGAAGGAGAAGGAGGAGGAGGAGATGAAGAAGAAGAAGGGGGAGGAGGAGGAGGATAAGAAGAAGAAGGAGTAGGAGAAGAAGCAGAAGAAGAAGGAGAAGGAGAAGAAGAAGAAGTAGAAGAAGGAGAAGAAGAAGAAGAAGAAGAAGGAGAAGAAGAGGAGGAGAAGGAGAAGGAGGAGAAGGAGAAGGAGGAGGAGAAGAAGAAGAAGAAGAAGGAGAAGAAGGAGAAGAAGAGGAGGAGAAGGAGAAGGAGGAGGAGAAGAAGAAGAAGAAGAAGGAGAAGGAGGAGAAGAAGAAGAAGAAGGAGAAGAAGAGGAGGAGAAGGAGGAGGAGAAGGAGGAAAAGAAGAAGGAGAAGAAGAAGAAGGAGAAGAAGAAGAAGGAGAAGAAGAAGAAGGAGAAGAAGAAGGAGAAGAAGAAGAGGAGGTTTAGAAGGAGGAGAATATGTAGAAGAAAAAGAAGGAGAAGGAGGAGGAGAAGTGAAAGAAGAAGGAGAGGGAGGAGGAGGAGAAGAAGAAGAAGAAGGAGAAGGGGAGGAGAAGGAGTAGAAGAAGGAGAAGGAGTAGGAGAAGAAGAAGAAGAAGAAGAAGAAAAAAGAAGGAGAAGAAGGAGAAGGAGTAGGAGAAGTTGAAGAAGAAGAAGAAGGAGAAGGAGGAGGAGGAAAAGATGAAGAAGAGGAGAAGAAGAAGCAGCATAACAGTAAAATCATCTGCAGTTTTTGTAGGCAGAGGAAACCTCGAGCTGTAAATTGAATGAAGGAATCTGTTGTATTTGGGATGGGTATTTTGCAAGATGGGATGAGCAGAATGAATGTCGACAAGTTTGGTAGGGTTGGTGATATTATCCAAGGGTCGTAAGGCTCGTAACTTGACTGAGTTGTCACAACGAAGCTACCTAATTAACCATATATTGCATTCATGTTTCCGAAATAGGAAACAATACTGTCACTAGTTGCTTGATTCCAGTTGTTTGATTGCTAGTTCATCTTATATTTAGCAGACTGAGTGATAAAAAAATAATCTTTCTTCGAACAGAGGAACAATTTTAAAAAGACTGAGCTATTTCTATTTCTTATTGATTGCGTCCATCACTTCTGTAAAAAATATACACAATGACCTTATTAAAGAATACATACATGTCAGCACGAGGAATATCGTAAAACATTCGCATTAACACTAAATTAAGCACAAACATTCCATTCTTGATATAGGCGATTTTAGCATCAGTCTGACACTTTGGACCAAGGAGGGGCATTTAAATTACGGGTACAATCTATTCGGAGGGCTTCTATACAGTTTCCTTTACCCAAGTTATAGTCTCAAAGTATAGATCGATCCCAGGGTAGAAAAATGATATTTACCCAAAATATCGTGTACCAGAATCGAAACCTAGAACTATTGATTGCAAAGTAAATTTACAATCATTCTGCAGCTATATTCCTCTAGCATAATATTTATAGAATCATTCATAAATAAACACTCAGTGTATAAATAGATACACTGAGAATTTATGACAAATTTCCGGTAAATGATGTATGACAAAATACGTATGGATGAGCTACGGTAACCTCTTTGAAAAGTCGAAGCAGTAGAATATGTTTGCGCTCTATCGGCATTTTATACAGAGCGGAATGTCATTTTCCCACGTGTTATCTTTTCAGTAGAATTAACACGCAACTTCGTACTTTTTCTCTGTTTGTGTGTGTATGTTCGTTTATGTGCGTGTATGTGCGTGTGTGTGCAGACGCAAGCATACACATACGCACGCAAGCACGCACACACACATACACACATACACATACACACTCACTCAGACACACACACACACACACACACACACACACACAACAAAAACCCACATTCCAAGTATTTTACCTTGTGTGGTGAATCTGATAATGAATATTTATTTCTGTGAATACTGAAAGAAAAGCCAATGAGGGACTCTCCATGTGGTGAATTCACATGTTAGAAAAAACAGTTAGGCTCCCCAGGAAATAACGGCCATTAACCAAAATGAAAAACGAAAAATGAAGGCACGTGGTATAAAGTATTGCCTGGTGAAGTAAAAAGTGTGATGGTCATGGTGGGAATGATTTCGGTCATCTATCTTCTCAATCAGATCTCATATGCTACTAAATAACCCCAACAACAAGATTAAAGATAATATATTTCGCATGCGAGGCATAAGAGTGACTCACTGTCATTGCAATGAGTGGTGCATGTGAGGGTAGATACGAACCTGAGAACAAAGAATGGATTTTCATGAACTAGAAACACAAAATATTTCTGGATAATACAGTTAGGCAAATTGTAATTTGTCCCAAATTAGGTGAACATTTCCGAATTTCGTTGAATCCTTACAACTCTGTAGGAAGGCACAGGATCGCTGACAGCTGTTTTTGATACTTTCATTCATAGATACATAGTTAAAAACACAATATGTATATATATATATATATATATATATATATATATGTATAGATATGTATATATATATATATATATAGATAGATACATATATATATAAAATATGAATTAGAGATAAAACCACTATTATGCAACTCAGTGATAGACATAAACCAATACATAAATAACAAATAAAATGATATATATATATATATATATATATAAATATATATATTAAGTTTGGGGCTATACTCCCTAATATTATATATATATATGTGTGTGTGTGTGTGTGTGTGTGTGTGTGTGCGTGTGTGCGTGTGTGTGCGTTTGTATAGGTAAAACGTGGATAGATAGATAGGTATAGTTTATTGTTCCGTTATTGGCGGGATCAACAAAAGAGGCTCAGTAGCTCATGAGGGACAAATATCATTTTGTGTACATAGGATGTAAATGGGATCTCCTATCAATTTCATACCTTGAAAATACAATGCTCGGACGATCTTTTATAGCGTGCCGTGTATTTTCAGGAAATCATTCAGCCTTGAAATACAACATACCCTCTCCGCCAGAAGAAAATCGAGAACGAACAGGAAGAAAAAAGTGTATGAAATATGGGAAAGGTAAAAAAGAGTCAGGAAGTAGAGTGCGGTGAGGAATGCGGTCCCGAAGATTAGGCCCGATCCGTGAGCATTTGCGGTTTCAGCATTCGTTCACGGCATGGACTTACACTTGCACAGCTTAAGTTTTGAGAGAAGCATATGACTACAGGCAGGTTCAACTAGCTTTCATCGCAATCACGCGATGGAGACACCTATGACTGGTAGGGAGGTAGCAGCCTTTTCGCGGTCTTGTATAAACCTTGCCCGGTGCTACGCTTTCGTTTCGAGCCATTTCAAATTGAAAAATCTGCCGTCCTTTCGTCCGAGTCATAGGCGTCGTTGTCTTCGAATCCAGCGAGGAGGAGAAGAAGGAAGGCGAAGCGAACCAGGTGCCGGCGTGTGCGCACAACTTGTTCGGTCACCCCCCCCCCCCCGGTCGCACATATCCGCCGCCGTCATGTGCCGGGCAGAGGAAACGTGAGTTCGTCGAGCAAAATAGTTTTTGATCAGACATGTGCGTACCAAGCCGGTGTGGGCGCCAGTACAGGTCGAGCTAACAAAATAGTGAGTTCGATTCCCGGACTAGGCTATGTGTGTGTTCTAGAGCAAGTCACTATTTCACATTGACTCGGCGGTAGAAATGAGTTATGACGTCACTGGTACCAAGCTGTATCTACCTTTGCCTTTATCTTGGATAACGTCGGTGGCGTGGAGTGTGGACTCTAGGATACATGGTCGACGGTTGGCCTTCCATAAAACCCCACCATACCCGGATTTTGCCTCGGGGGCGGGGAGGAAGGAACTTTGTAAGTGTAAAATCATGGTTATTCATGACCAAAGGGTTCTTTACTATCTCTCTCTCTCTCTCTCTATATATATATATATATATATATACACGTTCATACATGCATACGTACATAAAAATATATAAACAAACAAAAACACATACGTAAACAAATATATATATATATATATATTATATATATATATATATATATTATATATAGCAACATCTACAGAATGTGTATTTACAATTGTAAGACAAAAAAATAAGATAAAAGCAAAGAGAACTAACATACAATTAAGCTGTAGCCAAGTTTTTTGTTTGGCTTCCATATTTATGTAACGATATTTTAAATATATACTATTTATATAAAACGCATTTGAATACGGATTAATGTATCGTATAAGAGGTGTGTAGTTTAATATATTTAAAACTGATTAGACGCCTTTAGCAAATTTCAAATGTGTTTATTACTAAAAAACTCTATAAGTATTTATACAACAGTGATATGGAATTGTTATGAAATACATTGGATGTTTCAGAAAACTTTATCCGTCAAAACACTACAAAACATATTTACTTATATGATATCACGGTTTTCAGAAGTAATATTAAAAAATATATAACTAAAATTCCTTCTGATTTGCAGTTTTGTTTATAATACTATGCGTCGACTTAATCTTTATAGTACAGGAGCATAACAAGATTGAATATTATTGAACTTAGATTTCCTCTAACGATACTGCGGTTGCTGACTACACGTGAAGAGAGGAAATGTGTTTCAATCTTTGAGTACTTTTGGAATCATTGAAATATATTGAAATATATTGAAATATTTTTCTAACACAAATGCACTTTAAAAAGGAATTTCTCAAGGGTGAAAAATTGAATGACAAGTATTACTCTTATCAGGAAGCAAAAATATGTGTAAGTTAATTTGGAGTTGTATTCAGGAGAGAGAAGCAAAAGGGTCTCAAAATAGAATAAACTTTGAGAGATTCCATGGAACTATCATTCTCAGAAATAACTGAATAGTTGCTAATTAGCCGCCAGGTAAATATTGGCATGACGTCCATCAGAAAATTGCATTCTTTGTCTCACTTGCAACTAATGACCAAGATTATATTTTAGACGGAAAAAAAGCATAAGTAATCAGTACAGCAGCTGGAGGTTAGAGAAAAACAACCGAGTAAGAAAAGTTTATACATATATATATATATATATATATATATATATATTCATTTATATATATATATATATTC
>NC_043004.1:47374444-47434444 GCF_006345805.1 Octopus sinensis | reverse complement strand
AAAGATTATTAAAGAAACTGGATAAATTGTCAGGAAAAATCAAATATCAGTTGCCAGTACAATTGATGAACAATTACTTCAGTCACATTCCTTTTTTTTCAAACACCTTCCTCTGTTTTTGAGATAAATACGTTTTGTGATTGAAGGACAAAGACGTAGAGCAGAAGACCAACAAACAAAAAGTGAATAAACTCGATAAAAGTAATGGAAACATCTGATGTATATTTCAAAATTAAATAACAAAACTTCATTCTATGGTTTGAAGTTTTATCCAAGGTAAACATGTGGTTTGCGAGCCTCTGTGTAAACAGTTGCCCATGCATACGCGAATTATCAGTACATATTAAGCTGAAACCACCCGAGCATACATTGTATCGCTTGCATGTCCGCAGACATATACACAAATACGGACACAAATATTACGTAAGGTGTTGCGAATTGGGATCAAACCCGCAATACTGCAATTAAGAAGGTGCTGTGGCGGAAACGACCGTGTGATAAAAAGTGGACAGACGCAGCAAGCAGTGTCGGTCGGCGAGGTAAGCGTATAAAGATCATGCCACCTCCGTTCCTTAACAAGGAGAGGCAGGCCCCTGCTTTATCTGCGTAGTAGCCATACTGAAAGAGACAGTATGGAAGACGCGTGCAAGAAAGATCGCGACAAGTACCTTCATCAGCGGCCAAGGGTTGGTTATCTTTTTTAGCTACAACCTGAAGTGCAAAATCAGTCTGAAGAGCTCTCTGCAAACATTGCATACAGCCCAGATTCTCCAGATAGACATAAATAAATACAGAAAAAGACACACAAGCAGATACACAAACCTCCCAGAATAATCATAAAAATAGGCCATATATGATGACCTGTGTGAAGAGCACAGCCATTGAGAGGAAAGAGACAGTATGGAAGACGCGTGCAAGAAGGATCGCGACAAGTATCTTCGTCAGCGGCCAAGGGCTGGTTATCTTTTTTAGCTACCACCTGAAGCGCAAAATCAAACTGGAGAAGATCTCTCTGTGGCACAGTATGTAAACAAAAATGAAATCAGTAATAAGGGTGCAACTGCCTGAGGATATTTACCCAACATACATAAAATGTATTTTAATAGATATAGATAGATATGTTAGTTAGTTAGTTAATTTGGCTCAAAAGCAAATAGCAAGGCCATGTAGGGGGACATGGAGTTAAGTACAGGGTGGTGTTCATGTAAAGAGTTCAGGCCACTTGAGGTCAAGGGAGGCTTTGAACAAAGCGGTCGTCGGCATCTTCACCATCTCGTCTGGCAGCTTGTTCCACGGATCCGCAAAGACTAAGAAACATTTGGCAATGACATAGGCCCACTGAGACCAGAGGTGAGATACGATACTCTACCCCATGTGATAAAATATGAAGATTTGAAACAGTACATGGTAATGTAAGCATTTTCATATGATGTTCAGCCGATAAACATTGGATGGAAAACCAGTTAAATGGTACTACTCGAGATTGGGGCTCGAGTCGACGTTGCATCCACATTATATTATATTTCCCCTTTTATTCATCCGACTATGTTTTATGTCCCCACTTTGGATTTGTATTTTTTGTCCTTGTGCTGTCCCTTCTCTGTAGGGCCCTGGTGGCCTGCCAATAAAGAGATAGAGTCGGCGAGATACGCCTACGGGCCAGTCACGCAGACGACGGAATACGTCGTCGTAATGCGGGATATATCAGAAGGGGATTGCCGACAGGGTGTTATGTCTGCTCCCATTGCTGTGTTCCCAGAAAAAAATTAGATGTTTCGCAATATAACATTAATATTGATATCTTGCCTTCAATCTTTGCAGCTTTGAAATATATTTGAGGGAACGACACAAACGAAAACATCAACCCCCATACACACACACATACATACATACATACATACATACATACATAACACATATACACACACACATATGAATATATATATTTTATATATATATATATATATATTATATATATATATATTATATATATATAATATATATATAAAAATATATGTATATATATATTTACATAATATATATGTCTGTGTGTGTTTGTGTGTGGTGGGCTACTTTTAGTTTCCGTCTACCAAAAGATGGGACAGAACTCAGGACTACATGACTGGGAAGCAAACGTTTTAAGTATACATCCACGCTTGCAACTTATTGTGGGTAAATAAACAGATATTAACCAAATACTGAACAAGTGAGGTAAGCTAGTACATAAAGAAAGTAAACAAAAGTATGATCGTGTCGGTAAAAGTATGCATTTAGATGTTATGGCTAACCGAATTTGTGGATTTGAAGTGACATGACAAGAAACATTTCACGGTTATTGAAAATTAAAGAACTTTATATACGAACGAATGCTGTAAGTCCCTCCTCAAGGCGAATAAACGCAATTATGATTGTATGGGGAAAACAATATGCCGAGATGTTAGCCATGCTTGTAAATGTAAAGTGATTGAAAAGTGGTATGGACATAAAGAGAATGTTTGTCATGGTAAATAATTACGGGATTTTATTGGATCCCTTTTCAGAGACCGACCATACTATGGAAGCAAGCGGAACAATTATAATGGTGGAATAGAAAAAAACACCATCGAGAAAGTTAGCATTCTCATATCACAATCATATACGTTAGCAACGTGGGCATTAGGAAAACCAAGAAAATTGTGTTATATTAGAATACATCCTGGGAGACGTAAAGTGTGTGGAACGTGAGGTTGAAAAGCGTTCAGATGTTCAGTGGTTCACTCAGTACACAACGATGGAACCGATGCCCAAATATGCACATTCTGCAGGAATTTTACTGCTAGTCACTGTACAGACTCTTCCTGAAGTAAACAAATAATACAAAGTTAAAACAGAATCTTTTACTTACACACGGTACACAAAAACATATGCGGGGTTGTGGGAAAAGTTGGACATGAAAAAAGTCACTGAATACGACGGCAATGATGGTCATGATTATGATATTGTGGATAATTGCTTCAAACTTTAGGACGAAGTCGGGTATTGCAGATTACATCCTCACCTCTACTTGGTTGATACTTTACATTTAGCCCAAAAGAATGTAACGTAAATTTGGTTTCGGCGGAGTGTGAACACATAATGTAGAGAACCGGAAAAAGAAGAAAATGATGACGATGATAACAACAACAATAATGATAAAAAAAACCAACCTTTTTATTATAAGCACAAAAGACAGAAATTTTGTTGAGAGAGGCCATTCGATTATATCGGCCCTGAAAGGGCAGTATTTGGGCACAGGACGTAAAACCGGAGTGATGCTGCTGCTGCTGCTGATAATAATAATAATAATAATAATAATAATAATAATAATAATAATAATAATAATAATAATAATAATAATAATAATAATAATAATAATAATAATAATAATAATAATAATAAATAATAGTAATAATAACAGCAAGAGCACTCAAAGATCACAAACATCCGCCAAGGTAACACCAACGTAATCTCACCGATTAGCCAGATATGATTTTGAAAATGGGTATATCTGAAATAAACTTGACTGCTAGAGTACGAGAGTACCAAAAGTGAACCCAACCGCTCTCAAAAATTAAGTAAAAAAAAAAAAGGAAAAATAAGCTGGAATCCTTGTACGGTACCAGATCGATCCCGAAGTCTAATCGGTTCGTGCCAGTCACGAGGCCAAACATTCCAGAAAGTTTCATCTGAATCCATCCAGCGGTTCTTTAGCTATCTTGTGTAAGGACAAACAAACGCGACTGAAAATAATACCCCGCCTTTGTGGGGCAATAATAACGAGAAAATGTAGTTATAGCAGTAGTAGTAGTAGTAGTAGAAGAAGAAGAAGGAGAAGGAGGAGAAGAAGAAGAAGAAGAAGAAGAAGAAGAAGAAGAAGAAGAAGAAGAAGAAGAAGAAGAAGAAGAAGAAGAAGAAGAAGAAGAAGAAGAAGAAGAAGAAGAAGAAGAAGAAGAAGAAGAAGAAGAAGAATAAAAAGCATAACAGTAAGGCAATTATATGAAAGTTGATACTTATCTCTCTTTCGTAGAAGTAACGATATGTAGCAGTACCAGGATTAGCAACGAATGGTGGAGCTACAAGTAAAGGAAAAGAACATACAAATAATTATATGGAGATACAGCTAGAATAAAGTGTCAAGATCTTCGGATGGGAATCAAGTCAACTACAGCTCGTGAAATAAGGCGCACTCGTACGGGAAGTAAGATTCATAAAAAATAGGAGACTAGCGGCAGGTATTTAAGGGGAAAAGTTTGACAAGTCAGTCAGTCACCGGCTGACACTCGCTGACGATACATCGAAGAGGCCAGGGAACAGAAGAAAGAAGACGTGCACCCAACACCAGAGCTGAAGACACCTCCGAAAGGTGGGGGGCGCCATGTCAAAACGGTAGAGGAGTAGGGGCCAAAACCGGACGTGATCCTCCTGATGATGTCTTGAGCTAATTGGATCCTATAAAGGAGCTGTTGTGGTAGGAGTCCACGAAACACGGTTGTACTTCTCCCTGCAAAAGGGAAGGCCAGAAGTAAATGATGTTAATCAAGAAGTGAAGCGAATAATTACAGCATAAGCAGCTAATGTAAAACTATATAAGAATAAAGTAGACCAGTTCAGTAGACAGATTGTTTCGCAATCATCAGAAGAATTTTTTAAATCTTTTTGAAAAATTAGTTGAACTAGAAAGACCCAACAATGTACTAGGTGCAGTTAGAAACACACAGATTTGAGTGATATATGGAAAACACAAAATATATCCAAAACATTGAGGCAGAGCAGAGAGGTTAAATTAGGATATGAATGCAGAATAGAATACAGGTTAGAATAATATACCCTACTAAGCTCATTACAATACAAGATTTGAAATACCTGTCTCGATGTAACTCATTCGAGACGGACTGGAAAGTCTGTTGTTGAAGAACGTTAAGACACTCAAGAAAGTTCTTAAAAGGGGCTCCCTTCATTGGAAATATGCCAAGTTGGATGAGTAAGGTTAAGAAAACACTTATGAAAGACGTAATCAAGGATGCTGAGGTCAAAAACTGAAGTCTAGTATCCTATTTACTACTACGATAGATATAGGCAACAAGGTTGTTGACAAAACTCCATGTAAACGGAACGTAAATGATTGAAAGTATGCCTGAGAAATACAAGAATGACAAAAAGTGGTAAGATAAGTGTACGAAATTAAAAATTTGAATTGATTCAACAATGTGGTCTATCGTTAAAAAAAAATGCACATCATTTTGAATCCCATCCAGCCCATCTTAAATACTGAAGCGACGAAAAATGATCAAAATTGGAGAGAAATGATTTGCAAACATGGGAAATTCGAAAAGAGAATTAACCACAAGACACACCCACTGCAAAATGACCGATAGAGGTCTGAGTACTTTTTAACGTGATACGCCTATTGTTTGGTGTTTCTTCCGTGCAACTCTCTAAGAAACTAAACGGTGGAATAGTTTACTAAAAGGCGTCGGGATAGTTAACCATTTTCCATTAATGTATGGCGTAAGGAATTCGTTTTTCCTTGTCGGTACAGTGAGAGTGTTTAGCAGTGGTAAACATGGAGATTGGTATGTGCTTGAACGTGACTTTGTGACGAATAAAAAGGAATGACAATAATGTAGCATAATAAATAACAATAAAAGAGCGAATAAAGAGCGAATATTTCTGAGGGATAAGCTGGCTATTAATAACTAAACTCAGTGGCGTAAATACCATTGCTACCATAAAAATATATGAACAGTATCTGTCAGTAGATACACAGCTGAAATGAACAAAGATATTATAAATGGTAGACAGAAAAAATATCAGAGAAATACAGTAAGTGACATCAACAGACGGATGATGATTGATTGTAATTCAACAGAAAAAGATCGTGGAAGAAGATTGGCGAATGTAGAAAACTGTGAAGAAGTAGTGGTTGAGTGTTTATGGAAGTTTCTTTCTGCTTGTTTGTGAAGCGTTTGATATCAATAGCAGGATGTTAGATGACGATAAAAGAGTTATCAAAAAAAGAAAGGTTTACACTGAAATATTTTATTCAAACTGTATCGAAATCAGAAATAATTTCAAAAGCTATACAAGGGAATTCGAAGGCGGAAACAGTGGATCTGATTAGAGATGCGCAATAGCAAGCAATAAAAGAAAATATACAAGTTAAATGCATAACTGAAAGGTATCACGGTTGCAGTAGGATTCTTTAGTGAACGATAAAATGCTTTTAAACACGTTTTTTTATGGATTAAAGCCAAGGTAAAGTTGTTGCAATTTTTCGTTAGGAAATCTATGAGAAACTCGAATTTGAATATGTAGAAATGGTATCACGGTAAAGCGTATGTTCAAGGAGTTATTAAAATTTAAATGGAAAGTCAGATATTGTCATATCCATTAAAGAAGGAAACCGAGTTGCTTAATCGATACTAGCTGTCAGTTTGTTACTAGACTGGTAGAGAAAAATCGGGTGAAACATTAAACACGAGGACCTAAATTACGAATGACAGAATATTTAAAATTGCTGTAAATTTGTCATCATTTATGTTGTAATATGAGATCAAACCTTACTCGACAGAATAACTCTAGCAGTATAATATAAACAGAAAAACTGAAGCAATTAATACAGTACAAATGACATAATACTGGAACGAGGGCGAATTCCTATTTGTTGACTTAAGTAATTGCAAAATTCTCGACAACGTCACCAGAGAGAAGAGTTAACTCGACCGTTTCAAATTGCATTTCATGCTGTTGTTTTCGTTTCGGTTGCGAATCAGTTGGTTTTTTTTTTGTTAATGTTACTGTGGCCGCAGTTTTGTTGCTTTTATTGTTGTACATGTGGTGCTGGGTGAAAGGTATGCAGGTATTTTTGGGTCCCGGGGACATTGAGACTTTTTGTAGTTGCAAAACGGCTATAAGCTATTCTCTACAAAATACTCCAGCCTATATTTGCAATAATTCAGTCTGTACAAAATGCTCTTAGTTTTCGGGAATCCGAATGTGATAAAGCAGTATGAGGATAATGTAGAAAAGGTTGCTTGGAATAAGTGTGTGCGTGGTAGCCAGCTACACTGATGTCGGTGTGTTTTTGGATGAAAGAGCGGTCCTTTACAACACACCCGTATACAAACACCATCTGTATAGTGTAGAATGACTTGTGGAGGTAATGTTGGTTCTGTTGCTAATGGTGTATTTGGTATTCTGGCATTTCTAGTATCTTTTGATGAATTTACTTTTGTTGCTGAAGATGTTGTTGACGATTCTCTTCTTATCAGTGTTATCACCGTGACTACGAAGCTGGACAACATCCGAATCCTTTATTTCCTTGGCTTCTGTTCTGAAAAGTTATCCTTCAGAAGTTGGTCCAACCACATGTGTAACACCTGGTCTTCAATACAACCTGTATTTTCATGTCGGTTACGTGATTTGAATAATCCTTTCTACTATAAGCATAGAGCCTGAGGTTGGTTTGTGGGGAGGGGGACAGTCGATCACATCGACCCCAGTACTCAACTGGTACTTAAATTATCGGCCTCGAAAAGACGAAAGGCGGAGTTGACCTCGGCAGAATTTGAACTCAGAGGGTAGCGGCGGGCGAAACGCCACTAGGCATTTCGCCCGACGTGCTAACGATTCTGCCAGCTCACCTTATTACATCTAAATAAACAAAGGTAATTAATTCTTTTAATTCTTTTATACGTTTCAGCCCTAAGGCAGTGGTCATGCTGGAACACCGCCAGCGTTGCTCATATTCATTATATATATATATATATATATATATATATATATATATATATATATATATATATATATATATATGTATATATATATATATATGTGTGTGTGTGTGTGTGTGTGTGTGTGTGTGTGTGTGTGTGTCCACCCGATTCAGTAAATCTATATATACCTTGTAACTTACTAAACACGCATTGCAAGCGTTGAAGAAAGGTTTCCATGAACCTTACCGAATAAAATAATATCTGAAGAAGGCAAGAAAGAGAGATATAAGAGTGGAAATATTTTGACCATAACAGTCATTATGCAAACAATAGCCCGTATATATCAGAAGTATAATAATTGTTATATTCGTATACGAAGAACTAATAACGGATATTTTCTTGTCAGAAACATTTTCAATGTTTCCGGCATTAGAGATAATATTAATAAATAATGAAATGACAACGAAGCAAAAGAGGTGGATATACGGTAAAATCATTTTACACGTGAACACGTTAATTAACATCTCGTAAGTATAATCCGATAAAAGAGAAGGAGATACATGACGTGCGAAAATACGCATGCGTATTAACATCATTCTATACCATTATCGTTTGTTTAACTAACACTCAGTATATTCCAATTTTGGCAGAAGGATAGAAATTTGGCGGAGGGGATAGTCGAACGCATCGATCTCAATGCTCAATAGGTACTTATTTTATCGACCCCGAAAGGATGAAAGACAAAGTCGATCTCGTCGGAATTTGAACTCAGAACATAGAGGTAGTCGAAATTCCGCTAAACATTTTGTCCGGTGTGGTGGCGACTGTGCCAGCTCAACGCCTTAAACGCTTGATATATTACGAACTATTTCAGTCTTTCGGGGTCTATAAGAGTTGAATACTGGAGTTGATATAATCAATTTAACCCCTCCCTCAGAAAGTGCTGGCCTTCTGCCAAAATTGGAATTGGGCCTTGAATTAACTTTAGATGGTAAGTGATTAGGAATAGATATACAAAGAACACTTCTGACTGATGGGTTGTAACGAATCATTGTAAACTCATTAAGATAGAAGAAATTAAAAAGGATTTTTGATCGTAAATACGTTATTAGAATATATGAACCATTCAATCATATATTAAGTATTTAAATGTTAAATAATGTTTATATGGATGGAAGTATGAAAGTATAAATGTACATTACTGTGCTGTATGTTTAGTAGCAATCCTTGAGGTCGATGTAATCGATTGGTCCCCCGCCCCAAAATTTCAGGCCTTGTGCCTTTAGTAGAAATGTTTATTTACATCCTGTGTTCAAGTTTACGTTCTGGACTCAAATTCCGCCGTGTTCGACTTTAGTACAATAAGTACCAGTTGAACACTTGGGGCGTTGTAGTCGATTCACCCCATCACCTGAAAATGCTGACCATGTGCGTACATTTGAAATCGTTGTTTACATTGGGCAGAAAACTAAATTATATTAAGTAAGAGAATATTCAGGTTTATAAGTGTAACTGCTATCTTAGATTTCAGCTAAAACAAGTACTGTGACATATTTATATATAAATGATTGAAAATGTTGGATTCTTTACTGTTTGTTCCTTTGCTGTCTTAAGCGTCGTTATGTACTTCTATGTTGCTTTCTGTTTCTCTTTTGCTTTTGGTATTAGCGTTTAATTGTATTGCTCTGTGTGAGAGGTTTTAGGCTATTATTGTAACATGTAGCATCTTTGTTAAAGTTCGATGTTTCTATTTGTTATATAAATTAGTTCATTGCTTATTTTGTGGCTTATATTAGATACAGATGTATACCATTTCTCTGCTTTTGTATGATTTATACTTTTATTTTTTTCTTGGTTCATTGTTGAGTTTTAATTCCTTTCTTTGTACTGTTGGTGTATCATGATTGATATTGTTATTTCGGTTGCGTAATCGGGTTTGTGCTTTCGTTTGCTATATGTGGTATGTATTTTTAGCTTCATCTATATTTATTTTGCTGAATTCATTATCTGTGCTGGCGATCGTAGTGTTGTTAAATTCAAAAGTCATAGATTCTGTTTCTCAGTGGAATTCATTCAAAATTAACTTCTCAGATTAGTAATATATTTTTTTGCTTATTCACTAATGTGACAGGATGCTATGCCGACAATTATGAGATATTATGCAATTGTGAAATCATTACACCTGTAGGGTGTGAGGAGCGAAAGACGGTCTCTCACGAAGAATCGATGTAACCGGTTTGGTGGTGTGAATGTGCATCGATGTTTGTTCTAACGGATGTTTAGTAGCGATGATGGTGTTTCTGTTTCAACTTGCGTTGATTAAATCTAGAATCACGTTGCCTTTTCTGCACATTATTAACTTTTTGCCACATTATTCACTGCGAAAACGCATGTGGTTTCACATATTGAGATTTAGATACGATGGTGTGATCTATATTTACATTACAATACCTATATAACATTACATAACTACTTATGCATACATCAGTAGTCCACTAGTTGATATAACTGTCATAACTTTCGAAGTATGCATCCAACTATTTGCAATCACTTGCAATCTGTTTATTCAGATCCTAGTAGGGTGATAAACTTTAACAGACACTGCTAGCATACACACGTGAATAAATAATAAAAAAAGCCAGAAATTGAAGTTGATCGGACCTATATTTCAAAATACATTTAGATAATATTTAGATATCATAAATGTCAATGAATTTTTAAAATCAAAATATCACGTTACGCAAATGAATTTCTTAAAAAATTTTTGCTGATAAAGAACTGATGAATTAACTTTACAACATTTTGTATTTGTGAAAATATTTTGTTATTCACACGTGTGCAACAAAACTTATTTTTTTTCAAATACACATCGATAATCATTAATTCTTTCCTAATTGTTTAACAACTATTGCCGCCATTGGTAAAGTTTTCTATGTATTGGAATTTTACTAATTAAATCATGTATACATGACTTCATCAGATACAACTGCACAAACTATGCAAAATGAAAAGCGCACATTGCTTTATAAAGTGCTTAAAAGCATTGATACAAAGAAGACGAATAGCATCTTACAGATGACTTTTCTAATTCAATATGTCGGTTTTGATTAAATGATTCCAAATTATAATTGTTAGTTAAAAGAAACAAATAAGAACCAAAATTCTCTGGCTAGAAATGAAAAGAATTTTATTGGGTTTAGGTGAAGTAGAGAAATGTGTTGTGCAGTAAATTATCCTCCGCCTTTATTGACGATATTTGTTACGCTATTCTTTGTAAAAATTATTGTTTTACTCTATTCTTTATAAAACTATTCAGAAGGCATTTGATTGTACGAGGTTTAATGGCAATAGATATTACTTGGCATTTTTACTTAATATATTTGCCATCAAGATGTAGGACAAGATACTGTGATAGCTTGGGCTTCCGAGGCTCACAGCTCTTCAATATCCTCCCGAAGAACCTAAAAGACCTGCATGGGGTGGATGCAGATGTCTTTAAAATAAAACTGGATCTCTTCTTATTAGGTGTCCCAGATGAACCAACTTCACGACAGTAGGTGCAGATGAGGGCAGCTGCATCGAACTCTCTCATGCACCAAATGGCAATTGCTAAAAAGCATTCGTGAAGTAAAATTATGTAGCAATACCAAATGGCGGTGCCCCAGCATGGCCACAGCTTGTGAGCTGAAACTAGATAAAATAAAATAAAATATCTGTGCACAGTGTTAGAAGCTCTTAGTACTTAAAAACATATAAAATTTACTTATTTTCTGAGACTACGAAGGAAGAATCATAAAATGTGACATTATTTCAATAGGTAGTCGAAGCGAAGAAGTTATTTGGTTTCTGGAATTGCCAGAGGTGAAGGTCCGGTAATCCAGACTGTTTTGAAGGATCTCCGAAAATGATACAGATGTCGTAATGTTTTTTCATACGGTGTGGCTGAGGATACGCAACAATATATGAGAATTTCTAAAAGTACCTACGGGTTTTGTCTTGATACTACTAGGCGACGGATTAAGTCTAAAAAGAACAATGAGAGCTCCCGGAAGCTTGCTTGTTCCTCTCATATTACTAAGAATATAAATGGTTTTCTCTCAACTAACTATTTCTGTGTAATTTTTAAATAATTTACATCGGATACATACATTAACTAAGCTTAATTATGTCATGATTAAATTCTTGTTCTAATGTACGTAAAGAATCAAGAATGCTCCGGGGAAAGGCAACATAATAATTACTCTCACATTTTTAGGTCCAAACTTGAAGGAAAATCATGCATTACATCATCTCTTGACAGAATGATATATTGTGAAGTGATATATACTAAGCAGGTGCGTGTAAAGTGCCCTGATCATAAATACTGCAAACCAACTCCAGGATAGTACCCTTCTACTACAGTAGCCTGTTTGAAGATATTACTTTGCACTCAATAAATCGAGTTATCTATAACCTCTCTATTTCTCTGAAAATGATTTTCCCTGTCACTTACTATCTTACAAATGTTTTCAGCAAAATCACTTGGCCAAATTCTTTTTAGGAAATACAATTCATTTTTTTGTTTCTTTTCACATTATTGTTTATCCTCTTATCAAATGAATATCAAAATTAATAGCGAAAGATAAAAAAAAAAACTCTAATTTTATATCTTAATATTTTGAGTTATTATTTTATTATTGAATCCTCAGAAGATTTGCATTATACTGACAGCTATGAGATTAATCAGATTATACATACATTCCTTGAAAATGTTGACAGTAGAGTACCAAAGGATATTAAAAAATTCTTTTCACACTATCAAAATTTCTCTCTTGACTTCGTTATTGTAATATTCTATGAGTGAAAGTATATATATCACAAATTGATCTATCTCAAGGGTGAAACATAAAATATGAAAAGAAAAAAATTAGTATAAGAATCAATTTCAAGATATATTTTTCTAATCTGCAGGGTGGGAATTGTTTGAAAACCTCATTTGCCTTTTCATCGAATTTTCGAAACGAAAAATACTTACTTCAGAAAAATAATAAAATATACATCCCACGTTGAATAAATAAGGCTATTTATTTAGATTTTATGGTATGAAAAACGTAACTTTGAGATTGTCTTCTCATCGTATAGAGGTTGAAATTTATCAACAAAGCCATGTATTTTATATACAAAAAAGATACTGAAGTACTGACCTAAACGAATTTATTTTACATGTGACTCTCAGGATGACCATAGTGTAATGGAATAAAATAATTATTCAAAATAACTTCATTGGTGCGTGAGTGTATATTTTACAGCCATCGTATTCTCTCCCACATTATCTCTCTACAGAGCTGTCCAACTCTAATACATCTATCACTTCATCTATTTCCTATCTCTCCACACATATGTACATCCATTCTTATACACTCTCGCACATACACATCCATATAAATACAGATACATTTGCGCATATATATGTGTTAAGTGTGTGCGTGTCTGTATGTGTATATATGTATATGTATATATATATATATATATATATATATATATATATATATATATACATACATATATATCTACACATACGTGTATATATACACACACACACACACACACATATATATATATATATATATATATATATATATAGGTATATCTACGTATGTGAGTCTCTGGGTCTATGTTGTGCCTCATCACCACTGGAGAACCGGTAGCTGTGTGTTTACATCCACATAACCTAGCGTTTCAGCAAAATGGAACGATAAAATGAGTAGCAGCATTTGAAAACTAAGTACTAAAATCGATATATTCAATTAAACCTTCTTCAAGGTGGAACTCCAGTATAGCTGGAGTCTAATTGATATCAAACCTGAATGCATGTTTTTTTTTTATATTCTTATACACTCATACAGACAACATACGCGCACGTATATATCTGCGCATACATTTGTTTTAATTATCAGAGCTGAACCCATCCTTATTTTATATTGTTAAACACACAGACACACACACACGCACACAGACACACACAGACACACACACAACACACACACACACACACACACACACACACACACACACACACAAACACACAAACACGCACATTCTCACTTTTATGTATGTATGCATAAGAGCCGCGGAGCTCCAAGGCAGACACATGTAGAGATAGGTATGAGTCCAGGGAGCGATAAGCGTTTTTATTCGTAATATTTTAAATCCATAATCAATATTTATAGACGTATATTCTTTGTACAGGACAACGGATATGGTGTACCACCTAACTATGCAGCCTATGCATGAAAACAATTATTTCTAGAAGTTCAAACGTGGAAATATTTCTCCCTTGATTAATACAGCAACAAATGTTACAAAAATAATGAGAAATTATCATGAGCATAATAAATTCACCACCACAGAGCAAAGACAGAATGACAATTGAGAGGCGGTTGGATGGGACCTACACTCGCCTCCTTATGAGAGCTCAAAATCTCTCGTGGAAGCGCCATCCAACCAAAATGCAAATATATGGGAAACTACCACCTGCGTCATCTCTTGTGAAAAGTAGGAGAGTCCAGTTTGCTGGACATTGTTGTAGAGCTGAAAAAGAAGTAATTTCTACTCTTCTCCTCTGGAAGCCATCTACTCGCAATACCAGAGGGCGCACACTCTCCTACCCTGATGTAATCTCCAGGGATACAGGCATCCAGCAACAGGACCTCCGTAATGCCATGATGGACCGTGAAGTCTGGCGTAGCATGGTAAATTCCATTGTCTCGACCACGATCGAACAATAATGATGATGAACTTCCCTTCTTCATGTAAATCTATAAATGTCTATCTTCTTTTCTCATATAGGTAAAAATAACAAGAGGAGGGTATATGTTAGTCATTAATAGGTGGGAAATAAGAATAAGTATCATAGAAAACATGTTTAATGATATGTTTCATGTTACTGATGACCGGCACTAAGTTTTGGTTGCTAGTTTGCTAGCGAAAGCCGTCATTTTTGCCGCTGCAGTACACCCATTTGGTTTCTTTGTGAATTTGGATTACTGATCTGTCTTGAATTTCACAGCAAAAGTAATATAAAAATAGCTTGGCTTCATTTCTTAAATGAAATTTTATACTGCATTATAATCGCATTTAACGCAAGATTTGAGTTTCACAAATTCACAATTCATCTTGTAATCTGCAATTTTTTCTAACTAAACGATGCTCGTCTCCGTTTCGGTTTTTGTTCTTTTATGTTTTGTGAAAATTGGTTACGGTCAACGTGTAAAGTGGTATAACTTGGTTGAATGCTAGAAGATAACATTTGAATTATAGGTGGTCATGCATGAACCTGTTCGCTCGAAAACTATTGATGACTCTTAAATTGAATAGACTGGATTTTCAGCAATTCGCATTCTTCCTCAAACTATCCATTATGCTCATACAAGAATAGCATTCTATTCACAAATTCTGTCTGACGCCACCTTGCCCAACGTCATTTTCAGTTAAATACAATAACTGTAACAACAGAAATTTGAATTTTTTTTCTGCCACATCACTTTAAGCTTTCCTCATTCAATAGAATTACAGAGTGGGCACAGTCCAGGAAAGAGTGCTTTTTATTTTTCTTAAAGCGTAGATTATTGATATGATTTAAATTAAAATAGTTGAAAGAATCAACTTTTCTCATTATTATGATTAAAATAAAATTAACCCCGTCAATATTGTTGGTAGGTGTAATTTTTGATGCGGATTCACAAGAGGATACTTTGCAATATTTGTTCCAAATTATGTAAAATAAGTGAATTCCAGTCTTTGCCAAACTTCGGATTATGATCGAACGCTAAACCGATTTATAAAGGGCTAAATAGTAATATTTTTTGTTTTCATTTTATCTAGTTTCAGCTAAAGAGCCGTGGCTATGCTGGGGCACCGCCATGTATAGTTAAATGGAATGTATTAGAATGATCTTTACGTGCAAAATAGGTAATATTCCAGTTATTATCTTAAATTTATATAGAAAAAGATTAGGGCACCGCCATATATAGTTAAATTGAATGTATTAGAATGATCTTTAAGTGTAAAATAGGTAATATTCTAGTTATTATCTTAAATTATATAGAAAAAGATTAGGGCACCGCCATATATAGTTAAATTGAATGTATTAGAATGATCTTTAACTGTAAAATAGGTAATATTCTAGTTATTATCTTAAATTTATATAAAAAAAGATTTGATCAAATCTGAGCATTTAATGAAAGTTTTAATACATAATCATCCACGTAACCGTGTCTATAAAATGTAAGTGAACGAGAATTTCTGTAATGGTATATCGTCATTTTTTAAAACATTTTTCATGTTCCTCTGTGTTCGTTATCATAATGATGTTGTTCGTAATATTTGTCTTTTGGTATAAAATCAATTTGAAATCAAGCCTATTGACTCCAAACGTGAATTGACAGAAAAATCACAAGGCTTTCGCTGCCATCCGGCCAATTATTCTATACCAGAGAACATAAATTTATGGAAACCTCTTAAATTTATATCCTAAACAAATTTATTCGACGTGTTTCAATTAATAAATTAATTTTTATCCATGACAAACCGAACGTGTATATTTGCTATCGTTGAAATTTATGCTGCACCGTTGCCATATATATATACTAGCAGTATTGCCCGGCTCAACGGGGATTTCAGGGGAGAGTTTCACGGAGTCGCTGGCGATGTATCGTGATGATCAAAAATCCGGCCTGCTAACATTTGGTTAAAGTGATTCAAACTGCAGACTCAACGCAAAATGGTCACATTTAATTCAAAGCGTTAAAAATGTTATGAAAATAATTGGTATGTGTTCACAAAGTCCAAACGATTAATACGAAAAAATCCTCCAGGCTACATCCCGAAAATTCCTTTCTTTGCCGAATTTCTACAATGTTTACGGCGATTCGTTTTTATATCTTGATATTTTATTTTTCATGCAATTTACGCATGCTTGCATGCGTCGTGAACACAGTTTACGTCAAACAGCTGAATGAGTAAAGTTCCCTATTCATTGCATGGGATAAGCCCTAAACAAACACATTATCGAATTTTGCACTTGCGTGATGAATTTCAGAACAGAAATAGCGCAGTTCAATTTTCGTTCGCCTAAACTTTAATTGAGCCATTTTTGGTGGTTCTACGATTTGTTGGCTAGGAGGAGATGTGCCGGGAAGTTAAAAACATAGACATACAAACAGATACACACACCTACACATAAGTTGAGTTTTTTATATATATATATAATATATATATATATATATATAATATATATATATATATGGTTCATAAATTCACGTGATACAAGAACGACGAGAGGAATAACAACACTTCTAAAACACTCTTCTAGATATTTAGTCTCTAACTGCACACATATGAAGCTCACATAATTTTAAGGAAGTTTGGAATATGTATCTTATTACTCGGAGAAAAATTCTCAGACTCCAAAATATCCCAAATTTACACAAACGTGCGTGGATTTGCATGAGTGAGCGTGTTTGAGTGAGTGTGTGTCTATATGTATCTGTGAATAATTATCATTCACAGACACACATATATGCATATGCATGTATCTATACACGTACATATGTGCATATATATAATATATACGTATGTAAATACATTACATATATTATATATATATATATATATATATATATATATATATATATATATATATATACATACATAGCTAGATAGAGATATTGGTATTATACATCCATATCTACCTACCTAGATACATATACATATATCTGTGTTAGAGTGTGTAGGTGTGTATGTGTATGTATTTTACTGATAAGTTTCTAGAAAACGGGAATATTTCCCTAGTGGCTCATTGAATGCAATCAATATCGGAGTCACTACCAAACACGGAAATTAAATTTAAGATAGAAATTCTTTTCTCTCTTAAAATACTTAAAAACTATTTTTAAGAATATCAATCCATTACAGCCAACTATTTGTTGGTGATTGTTTCATTCCCATGTTTTTCGATTTTGATGGAGAAGCATGTGAATTTTAGAGTGAAAGAGATGTACTCGATGAAAAATTACCGATGTGTTCAAACTTATTTGTTTACTTTAATTAGCACGTAGTTATTTTATATATTTAATGACATTCCTGAAATGTCCAACTGATGTTAATTCTCTTTATGTTTTAAAATTATACAAAATAGGATCTCTAAATTATATTCGTAAAAATGCACTTCATTTAAAATTCGTCAAGTGATGAAGCAGGCTTTAAGGCCATCTTGTGGCGATATTATTCCATAAAACCGAAACAAATCCATCGTTGTCCTTAGCCAGCAAATAATGACATAATATTCCCCAAATCCTCTGAACCAATTCTCGGAAAATATTCATATCTTCATTAAATCTTCTATAAATTAACTATGGTATTCTTTGTCTAAACTTTTGCAACTCTCTATATTTTGACTTCAACTTCACTTGTGATATGACTCACTCATATACTCCAACTTAGAGCTTCTGGTATATTTATTATTTTGGAAACTGTCACGTTAGTCGCTTTCTTAAATACCATTATCTTGATTTATTTTCCACATCTTGTTTCCACGCTTAATTTCTTTCAATTATTTTCATTTCTCCAAACCGAACATTTCTGTTATTTATGAGGACGAGAAATCTTTGAAAAAGTTTCTCCCTATACAATCTCTCCCAAAAGAGCAATAATCTGTAATTCACGTTATTTTATAGGTAAGGAATAATTCGGCATATCCACATTAAAATACACAACTGAGGTTTCATAGAAAGCAAATCTTGAATAAAAATGAATAACTACCTAAGTAGGAAAATCTATAAGGTGGTGCCATAAAGATAACGAACGCGCGTACGCACACACAAACACACACACATACACACACACCGCGACACACAACTTCACACACATATGCGTGTGAATGTATATGATTCATACGGCCCAGGGGTTTAGAACATCGTTAAGAAATTCCCAATTTCTCTCAGCGAGCATGTGACTGGAGGTTTGCTCCAACTCGCTGCAATCTTGTATGTGTGTTTCTCCCTTAATCTATGGTTGGCTCAAGCAGTATGACAGAATTTTGGATGTAATGTAGCCTTGATTCTAATATAATGAAGCTGTACTTCATAGATTATACGTGCTACACTATCTTAAATTTAGTCAAGCTGAGACTCACTTTTAAAGTACAAATTCAACCCATGTCCACTTTGGTTTTCATCGTTTTTGGAGACGATAAAATCGTCTAAAGCCTTCTTCCAAGATGTCAGGTCTTGTGCGTATAGTAGATAGGATAATAATAAAAACAACAACAACAATAATAATAATGAAAACAACAACAACAGCAACAACTACAATAATAATAATAATAATAATAATAACAACAACAACAACAATAATAATAAAAATAAATAATAACGAATACAAAAAATGCCACAATGGGGTAGGGCAGTATTCACATTGGAAAATATGAAAACGCTACGAAATCAGCACGCAAGCTTACAAGTATGAACATCAACCTGAGGCAGCCGTTGAAAGTAAAAATGTCACTATCCTCTGAGATTTTCCATTCAACATTGGCAGGACCATCACGGCTAATCGACCAGACATAAGACGAGGGAGAAAACACTTGTAGAAAAAGTTCCCACTGATAAAATAATTCTGTAAAGTAATTTGACAAATTAAGTAAATATAATGACCTGGAAATTGAAATACAGAAGAAATGGCATTAAAGCGAGAACTTTTCCTGTTATAGTAGGTGCCTTAGGCATGATAAGAAAGGGATGTCAGAAACATCTAGATAAGATCCCAGAAGAACCAGGTCTCAAAGAAATCGAAAAGATTGTGTTGACAAGTACTGCCCATATCCCTAGAAAAACCATATCAATTTAAATGTATGTGTTGCATTACATGAAGATATTTCACTACTGTCCCTGTGACTTCTCCCCAAGCTTTCAGTCATACTGCAACATCGCTTATGTTTCACACAACAACAACAACAACAACAATAAAAATAATAATAATAATAACAATAATAATAATAATAATAATAATAATAATAATAATAATAATAATAATAATAATAATAATAATAATAATAATAATAATAAGACACCGGGGACGTTTAAGATGTAAGAAGGAAAATACAGAGCTCCGAAATCTATCCACAAACATCGAAAACAAGGACACCCTATGGAGCCAAAGATTTACTAACAAAGAATTGGACTATATCCGAGTAAGTAATACGAATTGAAATTTATTACTATTTTCGAAACGAAATGATGTATTTTGACTCGATATTATCTCCACCTCTAACACAACACATGTAAACATGCGTGGAACAACACGATCATCCCCGACCTCAAACACCATGTACAAAGGAACTACGAAGAAATTAAATGCCACCGATACTATTCAACCCAAGAATAACAATCGAGCGGTACGTACATTAAACCTACAACAAAAAATGTACGAAAAACTACACGTGCGAAATAATGTGACAACAGAAATAAACGGACCGGTACCCTACGAAAATGACGACCGTCAAAATAATGGGCCGGACGTTGTACCTCATGTCCCGTAATTAAGACCCAAAAGACGTAAATGGACACGTGAGGAATACATTTCTATCTTACACGCATACTTCACAGCAATGCTCTACCCACAAAATGAAAATACAACAACACATACATATAAAATATGGAAGGAAAATAATAGAGATATAGACTTGGATACAGCAATGAACCCTAATAAATTAGCTAACGTACGAAGATACATTCTCAAAGCCAAAAAAATATCAGAAATAGAAATAGAACATTTAAAAGAAAAAATACACCAGGAAAATGTAGATAGAAGCCACACAACAATGCCCAATAATATAAACACTGAAACTGTAAAACACGAAGACAAACGCAACATTCCCAACAAACACGATGTAAACAACGAAGGGGAGCCTAATGATTATGATAATATAAAAAATAAAATAATCAAAGAACTAAAAACCACAGAGCTCAAAATGGACCACCGACCATACCTCCCAAGAATAAAAATAAACGCAATAACAACACCAATTATAAACAACATAAACCTAGCCGTCACTGAACTAGCCACTGAAACAAAAAAAAGTGATATCACTGAACTAAATGACTTGATATACGCAGCAGCCACTGCAGCTACAAAAGAAGCTGGATACTCACCCAAACCCGCCCAAACAGGAGTACCACCACCCAAACAAACCCTGTGGATAAATAACATCCAAAACAAAATTTAAAAAATTAGAAAAGACCTGTCGATTCTTAATGAAATCGGCAAACAAGCAACGGTACTGAGCAACAAAAAGAGAACAAAAATGCTCCGCAAATATAACATCACAGAAAAAGATTTGCCGGAGATAAAAGAAAAGCTGAAGCAAGATATCCTTACCAAAGCTCAAAGGATCCGCCGGTACGAGAAACGCCAACGCTTCTTTGAACAGAACAAAAAGTTCAACTCCGATCCCAAAAAGTTCTACCAAGAACTGGGCAAAAATAAAATAGAAGTCACTGCAGCACCAACGGCAGAAGAATTGGAAGAATTCTGGAAAGAAATATGGTCGGCGAACGAATAGCCAAAAAAAAGGAGTATGAAAATAACAAACTCGGCATCTGAACAACTTTGGACCCCCATAACAACTGAAGAGGTCACCCAGGCACTGCAAAAACTAAGCAACTGGAAGGCACCTGGGCATGACAAGATCCCCAACTTCTGGTTGAAATATCTAACAGGAATGCACAAAAAGCTGGCTGAAAACTTTAACAGCATACTAGCAGAGCCAGAGACAATGCCTGAATGGCTCACGAAGGGGAAAACCATCTTAATTCCCAAATCAAATGAAACAGCAAAACCAGAAAACTACAGACCAATAACCTGCCTCCCTACTATGTTCAAGGCATTTACTGCAGTGATATCGCAAAGGCTGAACAAGCACCTGGACGAATACAAACTGTTCCAGAAGAGCAGAAAGGATGCCGCAAAGGCTCATATGGCTGTAAAGATCAACTAATGATTAATAAAGCCGTAACTGAAGACAGCCACAGAAAGAAGAAAGGCCTCAGTATGGCCTGGATTGACTACAAAAAGGCGTTTGATAGCATCCCCCACACATGGATCCTTGAAACACTAGCCATTAACAAAGTAGCACCAACAATCATAAAATTCATAGAGCACTCTATGAATAAATGGCAAACAGTCCTACATCTCCAAACAAAAGAGGGACTCATGAAAACCAAAGACATCCCCATTAGAAGAGGAATATTCCAGGGAGACACGCTCTCTCCACTCCTTTTCTGCTTGGCACTGTCACCTCCATCTGATATGCTAAATAGAACTGGATGCGGATATAAATGTTACGGCAAAACGATCAGCCACCTTTTATATATGCATGACCTAAAACTATACGCTGCAAATGACAAACAGCTGGAAACACTATTAAAGACAGTTCATGGATTTACCAAAGAAATAGATATGAAATTTGGATTAGAAAAATGCGCCAAAGTAACCATGAAAAGAGGAAAACTAGTTAAAAGTAACAACATCACACTAGATAAAACCAATGAAATAAAAGAATTAGACCAAAGCCAAACTTACAAATACTTAGGAATCCATGAACTAGATAAGACACAACACACACAAATGAAAGAGAAAATAAAAAAAGAATATTATAGACGAGTTAGATCAATACTAAAAACAGAGCTCAATGCTAAAAACAAGATAATAGGTATCAACACTTTAGCTGTCCCAGTTATAAGTTACAGCTACAATATCCTTAACTGGACACGAAATGAACTGTCCAAAATAGATAGGAAAACAAGAAAAATACTGACAGGATCTAGGATGCATCACCCAAAATCTGACATAGAAAGACTATATATACAACGTATAGAAGGTGGTATAGGCCTTATACAGCTGGAAAACTACTATAAAATAACCACCATAGGACTGCAAAAATACCTACTTCAGAAGGAAGGAAAACTGATCCAGATAGCAGCAAAACACGAGCAAAACAAAAAATTGTTCTTAGTATTTAAGGAAGCTGACAAATACAAACAAGAAATCATACCACCTAATAAACACAAAGAAGAAGAAGAAGATGATGAAGAAATAACAAAAGCTATAAAACAAATGAAATCCAAACTAAAAATAGAACAGCAACGAGCCATGATAAAACGATGGCAAGAAAAACCCCTTCGTGGTAAATACTGCACTAAACTAAACGCAAAAGAAATAGACAAAGAAGAATCCCAGCAATGGTTGAGAAGCTCAGGACTCAAAGCAGAAACAGAGGGATTTTTAATTGCAGCACAAGACCAAAGCCTCCCCACCAGAAATTACCAAAAACATGTAATGAAAAGAAGTATTACAAGTAACTGCAGAATAAATGGAGATGGACAAGAAACAATAAATCATATTATCTCTAGCTGCCCAGTCCTGGCTAAGAAGGAATATATTCACAGACATGACAGAGTTGGAACGTACATACATTGGAAGCTATGCCAACAGAAAAAAGATGGTATAGGCACACACCAGAACAGGTCAGAGAAAACGAGAAAGCAACCATACTCTGGGATATGCCGATACACACAGATAGAGAAATTAAGGCCAACTGACCAGATATAGTTGTCAGAGATCATGAAGAAAAAAAATGCTTTCTAATTGATGTATCAATACCGGCAGATGACAACGTGTCTCTAAAAGAAATGGAGAAACTCTCAAAATACAAAGACCTGGAAATAGAGGTAACTAGAATGTGGAACCTGAAAACAGAAACAATTCCTATCATAGTAGGTGCATTAGGCATGATAAAAAAATATTCAGACAAATACATAACAAAAACACCAGGACTTACAAACACATATAACATACAGAAAATTGCACTACTAGGCACTGCACACATCCTACGCAGAACACTTTCCATACAATAACCATCAGAGCATCACAACAAATCACAGCACATACCCAAGGCACACAGAGCTGCGCTCGGTAGTGAAGTGAAAGCACGCTATAAAAATAAAACTACTGAATAATAATAATAATAATAATCTATCAAATAGCAAGTCGCTATTAATAATAATAAACGAGTCTTTCGTCATGATAATAAGTAGAAACGTATCTATCGGGAACTATATGTGAAAGAAAAAAGTGATAAAGTCGTGCCGGATGCTGAAGAAAGTAAATGATTTTGGTCAAACATATGGTCTCAGGAGACACAACACGAAAATGAAGTAGTGTAGTTAAAGACAATCAAAGAGGAGAATGGAGAGTATCGGCGGGAGAATTTGAGAATAACCGAGTAGTTGATTAGAGATCAGTGCAAAAAAATACCTAACTGGAAAACTCCTGGCCCAGATGGGGTCCAGGGCTTTTGGCTTAAAACATTACAGTTCCCCACAAGAGAATTGCGAGACAGCTGGACGAAATACTGAATAGCGACATTCAAGTACCAACCTGGATGACAAAAAGACGAACGGCACCCAAGTATAGGGATTGGAGCTGGAAATTTCAGACTAATATCTTGTTTGTCGCTGATGTGGTAACATCATATCAAACAGTTTCTATAAGTACCTAGATGAGAACGATCTACTACTAGTGAAACAAAAAGGGTGTAGACGTAACAGTAGAGGAACGAAGGATCAATTACGAATCGATAAGACTATGCTGACTGATTGCCAGAAGAGACACAAAAATTTGGTGGTGGCATGGGTGGACTACAGGAAAGCATATGACATGGCCCCACACTCGTGGATTATTGAATGCCTTAAGCTGTTTAAGGTCTCACACAATATCCTGAAACTATTACAAAATTTAATGATAACGTCGCTAACTGAACTTACAGCATGGGGAGATAAACTGGGTAAGGTAAATATCAGAAGAAGAATCTTTCAAGGGGACAGCCTGTCGCTTCTCCTATTTGTTGTCTGCATACTGCCATTAACGAGCGTTTTAAGAAAGATGCGTGTAGGGCATATGCTAGGCAGGGTGAAAGTAAACGGCCTGTGGTTTATGGATTAACTAAAGCTATTCGCGAAGACTGAGAAAGAAATCGAGTGTTTGACGGCAACTGTGCAGATGATTAGCAAAGATATTGACATGGAATTTGGGATCGAAAAATGTGCTGTAATGATGCTCAAATGGGAAAAAGCAGTAAAAGCCAAGGGATCAAACTGGAAAATGATGAAACTATAAGGGAAGTCTGAGAGGAAGGATATAAGTACCTAGGTATCACTGAAAGAGATAAGACGAAAGTACACAAGATGAAAGAAATGTAAACGAAAGAGAATTTTAGAACTCGATTTGTGCTCCAATCGAAGGTAAATGCCGCTATAACATTAGAGCAATTAACACGTGAGATGTTGCTTTGATGAGAAATGGAGCAGGAATGGTATCTTGGAAGAAGCATAGATGACAAGAGATAGACGGGAGAACACGAAAATTAAAGAAAATGAACAAGGAACTACACCCCAAGAGTGAAGTGTCAAGATTTACGTAAAGAGGGAAGAAGGAGGATGGGAATTGTGGTGCTGTGACGGTTGTGTAATGGAAGAGGAGAATAGCCTGGTTTGGTATGCCAAGGGAGTAAAGAAGAATTGATTGTAGCAGTGAAAATGCAGGACACATTAGAAGTGAAAGAAGTAGATCCAATGCAATACAAGAAAGACCACAAAGAGCAGATGAAGAAAATTTCGTAGGACAAGAAAATTTCGAAGTCAGTTCTTGAAGAATAAAGATGAGATTCGTTGGAATAAAACCTGGCAATGGCTTTAGAAACGAGACTTAAAAGGGCTGCATTAAGCTGCAGCGCCCAAGAGCAAGCTCTCAGAATAAACTGCTCGAAATATCACATTGATAAAAGCACTGGCTCGCCACAGTCTAGGACATTATTTGTGTCCTCGTAATGTATTATTTCTTTTAAGCGTTGTGTTTCAATTTCGATATAATTTTCGCTTTGAGAATGTATCTCCTTACGTTCGCCAGGTTATTGGTAATTTTCGATGTATCTAGATCTAGGTCGTTTCTCTTCGAAAATTTATATGGGTATGCTATTGTACTTTTGTTTTGTGGGTAGTACACCTCTGTAAAGAAAGCGTGTAGGATAGAAACATATCCCAATTGTGTCGAGTTATGATTTTTTGAGTTTATTATCAAGTCTTGAGGTGTACCAACCTGTCCTTTATTTCAATTGTCATAATTTTTGTAGGGAACTGGTACGCTTGTTTCTGATATGAACGAGGTTTACAGGTGCAAATTGTTTGAACGGAGTTCCAGTTTTTACTTTTTATTTTTAGGTTGAATAATATTGATATCACTAAAATTTTTAATGTGGAAAATAATAAATTTCAATGAATATTACTTATACGGTTATTATCCAATATTATGATTATCGGAGCATTTTTTATATCGTTGTCCCATATTAACATCCCCGATGTTCAGTGTTAAATATCCATCGTGTTCTTTTTGTAAACATCCCCAGTGTTGTTATTTTTATTATTCTAGTATGAACTGAAGAGAATGTTGCTCGTTGCTCTCATCATACTCAGAAAATGAAAGTAGATTGCCTAGATATGTTTCATAGTTTGTTTGTTGGTCACATTAAGAACATACCATATTCTTTGTTCTATAAAAGTAGTTAATCTAGCTATGACAGTTAATTTCCTATTTGCCATGGATTTCGAAGTGATATAGCGATATGTCAACTGCATACACGAAGACAAAAGAATGGTACAATTTGTCAGATGAATAGTTAACAAACAGTGAAATTTTGTATACGATGTTTTTCTTATTAGATTTCGTTGTATATATACATCGCTGCTTATGGTGGTTACGGCGAAATATTTGAGCATAGAATGTCGTGTGTCTGGAGCAGGTATTGAGTCAAGTAAGGCTATGCCAAGCGGTGGTACGATACTCTATTCTATAGTCGGTTAAAATCATATTTTAGAAATGTTGCTAGCGAACAGTCATGCGTAAAATAATTAGAACAACTTTCTTTAGAATAAATTCAATCGACCCCGTTTTTCCAAACTGTTGCTTACGTGTGATAAATTAAAGAGCAAATTTCATCGCCTAATTCTAAAACGTCTTTCCATTTGAGCTAATAATAAAGGAGTTCCTATATATTTCAAGGATCAAAGAATTTAAAATAGGAAGACTATTTTGCTATTAAGCAAAAGTATGGTATGTCCAAAACGTTGCTTTTTCAGAAAACGAAAGAGTAATATCACCATTCCATAGCAAAACCGTTGTACTTCACTCTGACAATTTTTGATATCTTGGCATCTGGAGCAGCTGGAGGTACTATAGTTTCACCGAAGGAATCAGTTATTGCAAGTGAAGATAAATATTGAAGAAACGCATTCGGCCAAATTTGTACATAGAACAGTTTAACACACTCACACACACACACACATACAGACACATTCACGCACACACACACATATATATATATGTATATATATATATATATATATACATATAAATGTATGTATATATATATATATATATATATATATATATTATATATATATATAATATATATATATATATATATATATATATAATATATATATATATGTAAGAATTTGTTTTGGTGTGTGCAAATGTACCTGAAACTGAAAGAGAAGTAGTGGTTCTTAAATAGATTTATTGGCATACCAAACTAGTTTCGACGATTTACTTTGCCTGTATATATATATAAGGAGGTGAGATTACGAGGGTTTTAAAGTTATATGATAAAAATTGAACAGCCATGTTTCAGCCATCAAGTATTCAAATATGCAGATAAATTAAGGCGGCGAGCTGACAGAAATGTTAGCTCGACGGTCGAAATGCTTAAAAATATTTCGTCTGCCTTTACGTTCAGAGTTCAAATTCCTCTGAGGTCGACTTTACCTTTCTTCCATTCTGGGTTGATATATTAAATACCAGTTGCTCACTGGGGTCGTTCTAATCGACTACCCCCTCCCCCCAAAAAAATTCACGCCTTCTACCTAGAGTAGAAAAGAATATGCAAAGAAATTTTAATGAGCTTCACAGGGATAGGCAGCAATATCAATGTAAACATTCGGTGGAGATCATAAAAAATGTACATGACTGAATGTTCAGTCATATTCAGTTTTTATAAAATAATTGGAAAAGAAAAAGAAAAAGGAGAGAAATAGAAGAAAAGGAGCTATATATATATATATATATATATATATATAATATATATATATATATATATATATATAATATATATATATATATATAATATATATATATATTATATAGAAGGCATTACTATACATAAATGACACACGCTGGGAGGGACTCAAAACTTCCAAAATATATAAATACATCGTACCGAATGCAACTCTCGAAGCAAGTAATTTAGCAACAGAAGTTAGCTTCATATGACTGTGATTTCATAATTAGTGCAGTATTACACATTTTAATCCTCAGTGCAAGTATATTTCAAGATTTATAACGATTTATTTAGGTAGTTTTGACTTTCAGAGTCCCTCCTAACATGTGGCATTTATGTATAGTAATGCCCTCTATATAATATAAATAAATATATTTAAGTGAAAAAATTGTTGGATTTTTTCTGTTACGTGGTTTTTCACGCAAACTACTTAATAAATTCTTATAAAGATTTTATCCTAGTTTTAAATTATATATATATATATATATGGATGAATGAATGAATGAATTAAAGACACTTTATAAATTTTAATAATTTCTGTAGTGACTTTGCCAAAATATTATATATATTTAGGATATAATCATAACAAAATATACGCTGTGTTCATTAATATAAGACAAATGATCAAATATAGCGATCAGATCTTTCTTTAAAGCTCATCGTGTTGCAAAGTCAGACTAATTCACACACAAAAAAGAAAAAAAAAATGATTTTTACGTAGTTACACCAACCCACTGAAAAAACTGATAAAGTATTTTTGAACAAGAAGTAAGCAATTCAATATTGTTAAAAACGACCACAGTGGGTCTTTTCTTCTAATACAGTATGGTAATCGGGTTCGACAGTTCGAGAATAAGACAATAATTTACTGTTCCTATGTTGGTAATTTTCCAAGACTCTTTGTGCTACGTCAATTATTGAACGTCTCATTAGATGAAAACAACATTCAAAATGCTGTATCACTTTCATCATTTTATTTAAGGTGATTATTTACACGCCGATTACATTTTCAATTTCGTGTAATGATCATCAGTGTAATTTTCTCTATACGTTCCAAACTATACGTTTGGGAACTGACTTTAACATTTGTTTCACACTAACACAGTGAAAGAGAAGAATGTCTGACGGCTTTTATTTATATATTTTGTATTCATTACTCTTAGTCCTAAATTAGACATAACAATGGCCGAGCATAATATAATGTTTGGAAAACCTGCCAACGCGGACAAAGTATACAAAAAAAAAATTAAATTACATGGATAAGCGAAGAAAGGCTATGGCTAATACGAAAAAAATCATATATGATTTTCCAAGTTTGAGATTAAGTATTAACTTTTATATCTATTAATTATACTTTAATTTCTGTAATCAATTGCGGAAGCCAAAGGAACGAATGCTCTATCTGTTGAGGCATATGTTCAATTCAAATGGATTCATCTCGTTACATTTACATTTCTAAGCAATAAACTCACAAATGATTAAATAAGCAATATAACTATGAAGACTCGTTCTCCTGGAAATAATATTTAATTTCAAGATAAATTTTATCTTTTAATTATTTCAGTCATCAGACTGCAGTACTGCTGTGGCACCACCTTGAAGGATTTTTATTAGAAGGTATCGACTCCAGTACTTATTTTGTAAAAGTCTGATATTTACTCTATCAGTCTCCTTTGCCGATCCGCTTATTTATGGAGATGTTAACACAGCAGCACCAGTTGTCAAGCGGTGTTGAGGGATAAGCTCAGGCATACAGACAGACAGACACGCGCACACACATATCTATGTACATATATGCGACGGGCTTATTTCATTTACCGTCTACTCAAGGCTTTGGTCGACCTGAGGCTATAGTAGAAGACCCTTGTGCAAGTTGTTATGAAGTGGGAGGGAGACCCAAAACATGAGGCTGGAAAGCAAGCTTCTTACCTAACAAACATAACCCCAGCCATCTTGCTGGCTGGGGAGGTAATGACAAAAATGTTCTGTCGCATAGATATATGAATCAAATTCACATGTTCATATTATACTGCTATTTTTAAAATAGAAAAGAAAATCACGTTTTATATCAAGGGTGTTCAGTAATTTTAAAAAGTTAAAAATATTAGTTGAATAAACACAGAAAACTACGCGCATTTTGTCTTTTCACTGTTTTCTGATGGAAGCAAAATGTCAACATCTTTCTCATTCCCTATGTAAGTATTGTTACATAACCATATATATATATAAGTATATATATATATATATATATATATATATATATATACATATATATATATTTGTAAAAAATGAAGTTCGAAAATGCTGCTATATTATACAATTTTTAATTTTTATATATACATTATAACATGTTTCAGTTCCTGAAATGAACCTTATCAAAAAAGTTATATATAAAAAAAGATAGTTCATGCTATCAAATATAAGAAATTCATTTATAATACACAATGGAGTCAGACATCATAAAGTTCATATATGTATGTATATATATATATATATATATATATATATATATATATATATATAATATATATATATATATAGTCAATAATTATTAAGGGCAAAATTAATTGATTAATTAATTAGTAATTAATAATTTTACCAAACAGTGTTCAGTATGTAAAAGGACCATTTATAGTAAATTTAAACGAACGTTAGTTTATATAATTAGGGTTCAGCAAAAAGAGTAATCTAATATCCAGTGAACTTTCGTTATTTTTCCCTCTATGCCTACGTGAATTGATTTTGAGTATACATTGTCTGGGAGACTCTTCTTACAGTAGAAGAAATAGGTAAATTCTATGGCTGCTATTTCTAAAAGTTCGGTATGTGGTAAAACAATTTTTTTGCTGAACCCTAATTATATAAAGTAATGTTTATATATATAATATATATATATATATAATATATATATATATATATATATATATATATATATATATATATATCATAGGTACTGCTAATTGATAGAAACTTAATCCAAGCGTATAAGTATTCATTAGCATCTAAACTATTCGTTATCAGCTCTTCCTAGAAAGAAACTGTATTTGTAGCATTTTTATCGGAAACAAATTCCAAAATATTACACCGCAAAGAATGCTTCCCTTGCACATATTGCGTTACATGCCATTGCTTGTCGTCTCATGCTAATTCCGACAATAAAAGTCAGGAGCCTATAATGCAATGTAGTTTATATTAATTTACAGAACATTAGAAGAACGATCTTATGGAACATAAGGATTATAGTTTCAATTTTGATTCTATAGTTTTTAAAGGAAGCATTGCTTCCATTATTATACAAAGGGGAAACATGTCGCACCCCCACCTCGAAATAAGGGTAGACAAATATCGCAAAGCTGTGACACGAGGAGACATTGATAAATCGGTTATGTCTGATTATGTATGGAAAAATAGAGACCCCTGTGAGATGAAGTTAAAATAATAGACAAAGAACACCACTGGAAAATACGAAAACTGAAATAAGCAGCACATATGCTAAGATACAAGAACCTCCTAAGCAGACGGAGTATAGATATGAATAGCAATGGGAACTGCCATTAAGGAAGAATAGAAAATATTAGATTTATAAACCCTAAAATTCACTTCACAATTGTCCACGGGCATATGGCGTAGTGGTTACGAGTGTAGGCTACTAACCCCAGTCGAGTTCGATTCCAAGCAGTGACCTTAATAAAATTAAATAACATGGAATGAGAACCCAGGTTCGAAATTTCCGTAAGATACCTGATGCAAAGATACCTTGGGCAAAAAGGTGTCTGGATGGTATATTAGCCGAAATGTTGTGTTAACAACAAACAAGATGAGGACAAATATCCGTGAAATATAAATGAGGTACATACTCAGTTGGTTGAATAAATATTGTCTTAGAATGTTTTATGAAAGATTCAACAGAATATGTCAACAACCGTGGTGACAATTAAAAATCAATTTTTCTATTCTAACAAGTTGCTGGTCAGAATATTTTCCAGATTTAGGGTCTCCCATACTTTTGGAAAACCCTTTTAGAACAGAATGCTATATCTGAGATGATTTTCAAAATAAATATTTTCATAACTTTTACATAATTCATAAGCCCGATTTATTAACGTTTTCTCAAAAGCTTTAGTCGCCGCCAGGTTAGTAATATTTTCCTCATCTCTCTTTCTCTCTCTCTCTCCCTCTCTCTCTCTCTCTCTCCCTCTCTCTCTCTCTCTCTCTCCCTCTCTCTCTACCTCACTCACACACAAACACACGCACACACACACGACACATATGTATTCTGATATTAAAAAATTCTATTATTGCATACATTGCAGAATAATATAAATATATTGTTTGGTGCCATGTTACATAATTACAACATCGCTACGCAGTAGGTGTCGAAAAAGCCTCAGTTAACCTCATAAATGTTCAGGAAAGGTAATTTCCATTGAAAACATACTTTTTCTTTTCCTTTACTTCTGCGAATACTAAATATACTTCATTCCAAAGAACTGCTTTCTATGTATAAACTGAACAGTGTATACATGTTAAATGATTTCCCCTGCGTTGAAGAAATAATAAAAGAAAACCCATCGATTATCACGAAATTTTACAATTTTAATGCTATATCCTCTCTTTATCCCCTACTGAGCAGTGATAATTTGTATTGCATTTTTATATCCCTCTTTCCTGTATACACATCAATAAGAATATATCGTATACCAAACACTTCTTCTTCTTCTTCTTCTTCTTCTTCTTCTTCTTCTTCTTCTTCTTCTTCTTCTTCTTCTTCTTCTTCTTCTTCTTCTTCTTCTTCTTCTTCTTCTTCTTGCTTTTCTATTCCTCTGTCTCCGTCCATTTCTCAACTGTAGTAAATCAAATATAACATTTCTCTTAAATTTTGCGTCGATATAGCATAAATGAAAATCTGTAATGCTTCGCAGAATATATATTACATTAAACTGTTCAAAGGAACATCGGACGTTATATGCAACAGAGATCCGTGTAAAATTTTAGATATACTAATTTGTTATATTGACAAATGAACGCATTTTGCTAACGTAGTCTTGGAGACGGCATATTGTTATTCGCACCCCAATGTATCCAAATGCAATATTCAGACATATCTTGCATACTAGGACAGTTTCAATGCGTTCTTTTAACAACAGATGACATGTATCATTTAGTTTCTTACATACCTTATGAAACCGCACAAAGTTCAACACTATAACATATATATATATATATATATATATATATATATATATATATATATATATATATATATATATATATATTAATATACATACATACATTATGACAAATTTAAAACCTGACTAACATAATTTTAAATGAATCCAAGAAAGGTAATTCTGCTGTTGTTAGGAATACAGACTACTACACAAATATTTCACTGAATATCCTACATTACTACATACACTATGAAGAAAGCAAGTATTAGAAATATAATTACGAAAATATTCAGTATTTTTTTACAAAACTCATGTAGAAATAGTTTAAATTATAACTAACTTGGGATCTTTTCGGTTTAAACGGCAGTTTTTCTAGCGGTGTCATATGGAATTGTCACCAATAATTATGACCCTAGTATCGCTCTATTGCATTTCAATCTATTTTAGGGTTAGGGTTAGAGATGGGGGAAGTTTATATTTTTTTTCTTCACAAATGTAAATAAACCCAATCTGTATCTTAAACGAGGGACATGTTCATACGGCACAGAATGCTTTTTACATCAATGGACGTCAGTGATAGGTTGAAATTGCAGAAATTGAAGAAAAAAACAATAACAAATATCTTACAAACTATAGAGTTTTCTCAATAAAACCAAGAGAAAAAGATGTTTTATAAACACATTCAACCAGTATACGAAGTTTAAAAGTTTTAGTTACCTCGAAATTATGTTAAAAACTGCTGTTGAAACCGAAAAGATCCCTAAAATGATTATCCTTCGAAAATTTAAATATGAAATAAAGAACGTTTTATGGACAATCCACTGATTAATGAATAAGCTAGTTTATTAAAGCCACTAGGGTAATCATACTATGAACCACTGATTTAAATGTAAGCCTTATTGACACAGGCCCAACATTAGAAAAAAAAACATCAGTTCCTTGTAACTTCTGCGACTGCTTAACAAAAATCTTTCTGCAAGTACATAGACGCTTCAAGGAGATAAACTTGATATATTCACACACCTACCAAATGAAAATATCTATACTATTTGCTGGTAATTGTGAACCTATATATATATATTGTTATATTTCGGAATGGTCATATTGCCAGTTTAGCCAATAAAAACACACGCACTATATATTTGGTGTTATTTTGCTTCAGTGTTATTTATTTTTTACATTAATCTTAATCGTATTTCGGCCAAAGTTCTTTCGTCACACTCCTGTGACCGCATCAGTGGTCCTTTGTTTTCTTCTTACTTATTTGTGTCTCTCCTTACAAATAAGTAAGAAGAAAACAAAGGACCACTGATGCGGTCACAGGAGTGTGACGAAAGAACTTGGGCCGAAATACGAAGGCAGGTGGAAAACAAACGAACAATTGTATTAGTATGGCGCTCAGGAAATATAAATAAAACAAGTCTTTAACGTTTCGAGCCTACGCTCTTCAACAGAAAGATACACAGAGAGAGAAAAACACAGAAAGAAGGAGAGAAAAAAATGCGTGCAGTAGCTAACGAATCAACATGGCGATCTGGTTTCGGCCAGAGGTCAAAGATCAAACATGAGACGCGAGAGCGAAATAAGGGGAGATAATAGGGTTGATAAATGGGTTGAGGGACCAGCTAAAAGTGCGTGGGAGGGGTCTGGATGTGTGTATGTATAGGGTTGGTGTATGTATTAGTATGTATAAGGGTGGGTGTGTGTGTGTGTGTGTGTGTGTATGAGAGAGTATTAGTGCGTAAGATTGGTATATATATATATATTTATATATATATATATATATAAATATATTCCAAAGCTATGAAATACACGTTTAATTATGAAATACCGTAACGTATTTATAGCAAATATCTTGTAGGTGGTGCTTTGTTTATTCTAGGAAGCCTACCGACAAAAATCAGGAAGAGACATGGGGAAAATAAGTTGGGATACCATGCACATCCCTCCCAAACTTTCCAGACTAATTTGATGCTTAACTGAATAAAAAAATACAAAATACTCTGTGTAAACTATATCACATTATGTAGGGAGAATCTCGGACACATTTCAAAACCTCATTAACAATATAAACTTCCATACCCAATTCCCTAAGATAGACAGCGATAAAAAGTTCCATTTCATGGATACACAAATAAAACCCAATACTAGAAATTGTCATACATATGTTTTTAAACAAAACCACCTTTAACAAAACCTACTCTACATAATATGTTATCCGAAAGAAGATCAAAACGTCTATCTAAGAAACTTAGCAGTACGAATCTGCGAAGTAGTCTCGGGCTCTATAAAAAAAATCAAAGATCGGAAGTAAAAGTAATTACTTTTTAATAGAAAATACTCTCAAAATTTAAGCATTTTTAAATTCAAAAAGCAACGCGGGTTTCTAAACAGAAATTTCGAGAAACTAATTCAGAAACGAAAAATATGTCATTCCATGTATTTCGCCAAAACACCTAAATATTTACAAAACAAACGTTTAAATTCTGCAGTGTTAATAAGGGATAGAGCGCTTTCAAAAGCATCCAGTCCCAAACCAAAACATTTAAAGCTGTACCGATATAGCTGGCAAATGCAAAATCTACTGATCCTAATGTAAGGAAAAGTATCTAAGTTGCGGAGTATGCAGCCATACATCAGAACGGCCAGAAATCTGCGACAACAAAACCGAATTTCAAGATTAAAAATTGGTTTCATTCGGACATCTTATATACATTATGGCATACGGAGTTCGCCATGAACAGTATATTTGGTTACAACATTGCAAAGGACAGTACGAATAGATCAATAGATTAACAACGTATCAGTGAGCAATAAATAAGTAAAAATTAATCAAATATGTATATTAGAGAGTTTTGTTGAATACCTTTGCAAGATCAGGCTCGCTAATGTTAGCCCAGCTTAGTGTCATTTTAGCTCGGTTGGTTATTCTTTGTAGCATACGAATGTGTTCCGACTGGCCTTGTACAGAGTCCACCTGTACTTCAGTCTCAGCTTGGAGCAGGAATTAATCTTTCTCTCCAAGTATCTGTCCCTCACCGTTTACATTCTCCACCCTTTTAATTTAAACCCCGTGTTAACACATTACCTTCCATTTACATCCGGACTATTTCCTTAACATCCGTACCCACACATATCAACTATACCGTCAAACTCTTTACTCAATGCCAGGGTCCAAAACGTTCAAAAAGTTCATACATGCATCAACACATACTCTTTCCTACTTCACACACATACACACATTAGCATCCATATTTACATTAGAGTCCCTCGTGCTATTCATCATCTCACATAGACTAGCAATTGCATAGTAATACACTTTCACTTCTCAACACCTACAACATTGGTCACCTCTATTCCACCTAACACCTCTATCCAGTATGATACTCATAACAACCTCACACATACACAAACCAAAAAGAGAGCACAAACACGCATACACACACTTAAACACGCACAAATACACCGAGTACTGAGGTACCTTCTAGCTTCTTACACATACACCCCATGAGACACAAATCTTTACGTCAGATAGGCTCGGACACGCACATAGACAGAAAACAACAGCCACTCGTAGTCACATATAGATACGTAATTTACACGCACAAGATTCCTTCATACACATCCACGTGCATACGCAAATACATTCTTTAGATTGCGTCATACCCACATCAGATGGCCTCATTCACACATAAACAGAAAACAGGGATAACTGGACAAACCTATATACATATAAAGATACACACAATTACAGAGAATGCAGCCACATTTTAGCATCATACACAGGCGCATATGACGGGTTCACAAGTGTGTCCCTTGACATTCATGTTTGAAGTCAATCCTTATGTTTGTCCTTTTTGCCAATCACGTCCCTTGCGATCTCTTCTTACTCCTCGTCATTGAGAAGCATTTGTTCTTTTTTATCTTCCTTTTTTCCTCTACGTCTAATTTTTCTTTTCGAAACGTAAAAGCTATTTCCTTCCAAATTTCTCTGAGCGTCAACGTAATTCACTCCGAAATTTTCACCTCGTTTTCGAGGCAACATTTTTAACTCTGGGAAATGGGGTATTGCATGTTCGACTGCAACTCTCTTTAGATCTGTTAGCATAGGCTGCCCTACTTGGAGCTCGTGCTCCGCTGGCATAACTATCAGATCACTGTGGTGCACAAGCCACGACACTACAATAAGGACTGGACCGTTTAATATATATATATATATATATATATATATATAAGTAGGTGAATGAATTATCCCATGTTTATCGTCAGCATGGAAAATTTTGTTCACATCTTCGTTCGACTCCATTCTTTCATTTATTCATATATATATATATATATATATATATAAGTAAATATATGGCACAACGAAGTACCGATATTTACTGGAAAATAGCGAACGTAATAATCCGACGCTAATGTATAGCTTCACCGCGTATGTACTAGCAAAAATGCGTGAGCGCAACAAACTTAAAAAATTGTCTTACCTCCAGGGAGAACATCTGAAAGATGAAATACCTAGAATTTTCCTTTACTGGAAAGCAATACTCTCGTATTGCATTACTATTTATATATATACGGCAAAAAATTAGATTCAGATGAATATGGTACATAAGTTGAGGCACCAGAATTTAGTACGGTATTATACATACAATATCAACGGAAGGTGATTAAAATCAAAATAAGCAACAAGGATATCCAGGGGTATGTAGTACGATCGTTTCATGCATAAAACGATCGTACTGCATTACATCTAGGTATCCTTGTTGATATATATATATATATATGTGTGTGTGTGTGTGTGTGTGTGTGTGTGTGTGTGTGTGTGTGTGTGTGTGTGTGTGTGTGTGTGTGTGTGTGTGTGTGTGTGTGTATAAGAAATAATTGAGATTCATTTGAATTAGGTACTTATGTTAAAGCACCAAGTCAATCAGCTATTATCCGCACAGCTCGAAGTAAAGTGAATAAAATGAAAACAATCAACAAAATATGAAGAAGTGATGCAATATGACCATCCGTTTCAAGCGGCTCCATTTAATTGAACAATGCAATTATTACATGAATTTGTGCAGCTGATGAATAGAATTTTAACCAGTTGGACACATTAATATATAGTTTTTTTCCTTAACTATTAACACCGTATAGCTTATAAATTATTAATTTTCTTGTTCGTAAATAGAAAATTTTCAGTTACTTAAATCTATGTGAGAGGGTTATACTATATCCATATAAAAGTATAAATATTTGTGTATGTGTATATATGTACACCTTTATCTTATTTAAATTTTGGGCTTATAATTAATATATAGATTGCATGTTTATCTTCCTAGTGTTCCATAAGTAAATGCACTGAGCGGTCATTATAGAAAAAACCTAATAAGTAATCAATTAGGTCATGAAAGAATGTAATCTTATCTTTTTAATGTTGATAATCGATATATTCACATATTTTACCTATTTTGGTTATGATATCATTTTCATAATATTAAATTTTATTTTTATACAACATAATATTGTTTATAAACAATCACCCATATTACCCCAAGATAACATCCTACGTTTTATTAGCGTTTTGCCCCTTTAACTGGTCATTAACATCATGATTTAGAGTCCCCCCTACCCAGCTACCTTTTTTAGAGACCTACTCTATATTCAATTTACTACTCCTAATGTGTTCTCTCCCCGGGGAAAAGGGATAAATACAATATTTATGACCATATCTAGATATGAGCTGTCAACTCATTTTTGCCCTTCATTCATAACAGACAGAGTCATCTAGTCTTAGATTTAGTAGTTGATAAAAAGACAAATAAATTAGAAATCAACCACAATCCGTTTCAAGCTATGATCCCAGTGGGCTTCATACCATACTTTGAAGTGTAGTCTATTCTTCGCTACAATAGCGACTGCATGAATTCCTTCCAACTTCTTGCTCTGTTAAAGTAGTTGAGAAAAATTATATGAATGTGTCCAACTGGATAAAATTCTATCTATTTGTGCAGCTGATGATAGTATGATAGTACTGCATTTACAATGATATAATGATTGCAATTGTACAATTAAATGGTGCCCCTTCAAACGGTCATGCTGCTTCACTTCTTGATACATATATATATATATATTTATTTATTTACTAGCCACAAGGGGCCAAACATAGAAGGGACAAACAATGATTAACAAAGGGTTAAGTCGATTACATCGACCCCAGTGCGAAGCTGGTACTTTATTTATCAACCCCGAAAGAATGAAAGGCAAAGTCGACCTCGGCGGAATTTGAACCCAGAACGTAGCGCCAGACGAAATACCGCTAAGCATTTCGTCCAGCGTGCTAAGGTTTCTGCCATATATATATATGTATGTGTATATATATATATGTATATGTATACATGTATGTATGTATGTATGTATGTATGTATGTATGTATGTATGTATGTATGTATGTATGTATGTACGTTTGTTTGTATGTATGTAAGTAAGCATGTATGTATATATATATATATATATATATATACGTATGTTGATGCAAACAGGAAAAGTAGAACTAAAAATATGAGTATATGTGTATTTTATTAATATTTTGTAGAAGTAACACCGTGACTGAAAGTTTGAGACTTTGCTGCGTAGATACTTATAAGTGTCAACACACGAAACTCTCGGACCGTGAGTCACTCCGTTACTTCTGCAAAGTATTGATATATATATACACATATGTAAATATACACATGCACAGAAGAATGTTTAGGATATATATATATTTATATATGTGTGTGTGTGTGTGTGTGTGTGTGTTGGTGTGTGCATGTGTGTGTGTATGTTTGTGTATGTGTGTATATATTTGTGTTTGTGTGTACATGTGTGTGTGAGTGTGTGTGACTGAAAGATTGAAATCTCAATGTGAGGTCTAAGAAAGTAGAAGAATATATTGGTGATTACTCTGTATGTGAAACATTTAGAAACAGTTCGATACACACTACCAACTGAACCTGAATAGCTTGTATGGAATGTACATTTACTTGGTATTCTGTATGTACTGGAGTCTATAACATTGAAAGTAATTCTATCGTAACCGTGTTCTGAAAATAATATGCGTACAACTTATCAATGAAATGAATATTAAACATTATTCTCTTCTGCTTCATGTCATGCAATATGTTTGAGGTCGTTTGCCTGCGATATTTACACCTGTGAGCACAAACAGGCTAATGTACATGGATACATGAATTTATAATTTTATCTAAGAAACATTGATGTCACATATACATATGCATATACCTGTATCTATGTATGTATGTATACGCTTCTATAACTGTGTAAATATCCGTGTTTAAGTGTATGCACACAGACACACAGACACACAGACACACACACACACACACACACACGCACATATATATATTATACTTATAAGTAACTATACACAAACTCGTGTAAATTTAAATATATGGATACGTATATATATATATATATACGTATCCCTATATTTGAATATGCACGAGTTTGTGTGTAGTTACCTATAAGTATAATAGATAATATGTATATGTATATGTATATATCTATCTATCTATCTATATATATATATATATATATATATATATATATATATATATATATACATGCACACATCCATACATTTATGCAGGTATATAAATACATTCCTACACACACAGCGACACAGCACACACATATGTGCATGCATATATATATATATATATATCTATATATATATATATATATATATTATATATATATATATATATATATATATATATATATATACATATATATATATATATATATTATATATGTATATATCTATATGTATATGCATACATACATGCATACTTACATAAACGTGTCTGCAGCTGAACCCTGGGAATTCGACGCTTCTTCCACTGGAAGAAGACATACATATTTATGCATACTTATCTCACTTCTAATGCCAAATATAATTTTGTCTTCTCAATGTAAATTCAGTTGCATTCGCTACATATACATTAGGATGTCTTCTCCTTATTATAACTGTGACTGGTGTTAAGAAGAATTTGTTCGGAACCCTACCCCAAATTTCTTTATGCACAAGAACGTTACAGTTGAAAATGTGAAATGCATTGTCCGAAGTTCCATTTAAAACAATGATTTATATATATATATCCTAATGATATAGTGGATTTATGGACGTAGATTCTAATTTGGCTTATGTTCTATTGTAACGTTTTCAAATAAGATAGATTAAACTTGTTTTGTAATACTTGTGCAACACATTCCTTAGTCTCTACAAGAACGAAAAGAAGTGGCTATGAACAGGAAGTAAAGCCCCGAAAGTTACAAACTCATCGGCTGAATAACCTGGACTGAGTCAGATAAACTCATGGTAACATCAAATGTATTATCTGAGGATGCGCCGGACATTACTTACCACTAGAAGCATAATAGAGGATGCCTAGCCGTAAAGATAATATTTATTTCTGCATTGGAGAGTTTAGCAAATGTTAAAAGGGGGAATATTGGTAACATGCATTATGCTTAAAACAATACACTTACCAGAATTTCGGACTTGAGTCGGATAGAAAAACTCCGAGTCCTTGTCATAGAAAGCGTTTGAATGGCATAGGCCATAAAGTATATAATGTATAAACTGAAATGAAATCAAGTTATGACATTTTGAAGCATTTAGTACGTGCGTTTCAGATAATTAAGTAGTGCAGCAAAATGGTATTTCATCTTTTAAGCGATATCTTACTCGGTTAAAACGCATGAAAATATGAACGAGTTGATGAAATTCGCTTTTATATATGATCAGAGCCATTAATCCGCTGGTTAGATGGCGTACGAACTTTGCCGGAAGTGGTATATTATGTATAAAGAGGGACAATGAAGAGATAGGAAGAGAGAAAAGAGAGAGTGAAAGTGAAGGAGAGAGAGAGATCAATTTTAGCTAAGAACTTAAAGCCTGAAGAAATGCCTTCAAACATTTTAGCCACGCGTGCTAACAAATCGTCCAGGTCACCGCATTAAGTGTCGAAATAATCATTAAACGTTAAGGTTATTTTAAAACTTCTTGATATGAGATGCTTTAAATTCACATTAGGTTCTGTCTGTAAAACACTGATATGTATTATAAAGCAAATCTGTTCATTTTCAAATGTTATAAAGCAAAGAAATGATTCGTTAGGTTCCCCAATCTTAACTTGGTACACTGACAATATATATGGATCTTTGCCGAATGTATGAAACTAGCTAATAATATCATATATTCATATATCAAAGGGAAAACATAATATGACATAGAGTACGTCACATTCAAGAGTCTCAATCCCAAGAAATTTCTTTCCTGGATGTGAACTTCCAGGAAAAAATTGTGTACTTTTCCAACACTGAAGAAGGAACAAGAAATAAAAGAAAGGGATATATGTAAATTATGTAGAACGTAGATCTGCAAAACATGAGAGGGGCAAAAAAAGGTGCAGAAAGTGGAAAAAATAAAAATTGTCAGTTAGTGACAGCATTGAGCAAGAGAGAAAGAAGCGACGTGAATAAAAGAGCAATATTACGCAGAGTAAGGAAGACATGGTTTTCAGACATTATGTATCAGAAACAAAAATGTGCAGCATGTGAAATGGCGGGGAGGAAGAGACAAATGGGATTCGCTGAATAGACAAAGGAATAGGATGGAGGAAACAACATGAGAAAATGAGAGATTGACGAAGAAGTTTAAGAAAGAGTTTTGCCCAATGAGAGCAGGTAAGAAAACACAAGGTAGGGGAAGAAAAAGTTTGTTCTCTCTCTTTCACACACAAACACACACACATATGTAAGGCCGCGGCCTTCGGGCTAAAACATTTTCAAGGATATACATATATATATAATATATATATATATATATATATATATATATATATGTATGTATGTATGTATGTATGTATGTATGTATGTATGTATGTATGTATATGTATATATATATATATATAATATATATATATATATATATATATATATATACATACATACATACTTGGATGTATTAATACGTGGCTGGCTGGTTGTAAATTACCGAACCAACGTTCATACCTGCACACACGTATACAATAATGGAGGCGCAGAAACCCATCCTGGTTACACTTGTAATGTAAACAACATATATATATATATATATATATATATATATATATATATATATGCCTGTGTGTGTGTGTGTGTGTGTGTGTGTGTATGTGTGTGTGTGTCTATATGCGTGTGTGTGTCTGTGCATATGCATCTGTGTGTCTGCAAGTCTTTCTGGCTGTTTATCTGTCTATCTATCTACATACATACCCAAATCATTTACACCTACATAACAACAACACTTTCTAATATTTTCTGTGTTTAAGAACCATTATGCGTGCTGGAAGCAGACTGTACCTTGTAGAAACTATTAATACCTCATCATGATGGAAAATCAAACTAACGACGCCAATAAATTCAGAGAGTATATTTCTCATGCTGCTAATTGAATTAAACTTTACAACATAAAGCTTAATATATTAACTAGCAAATTGCATAAAAGTAACGAAACTGAGGTCAATTATATCGAATAAATGCTTCGGGGAAAATTCCGTTCTTGTATTAGATCATAATCTGTTACACATGCATGCATACAGTTACATACACACGCAAATACTGGTACACACACACATATGCATACACAGACACGCACACACAGAGACATGCGTACACAGAAAAACACAGAGATACACACAACGACATAATCACACAAAGAAACAACATATTCATACATATACATACACACAAGTACACGCATATGTGTATATATAGAGAGAGGTAGATAGAAATATATATGTAGTTATATAGTTTTATATATATATATATATATGTATGTATATATGTATATATATATATGTATATATATATATGTATATTTACAAACTATATATATATATATAAATACATATATATATATATATATATATACATATATATAAATACATATACATACCACACATCATATGTATATATAAATACATTTACATACCGCACATTCTATATATATATATATATAATATATATATATATATTATATATATATATATATATATATATATATATATATCACTTAGGTTTATTAGTTTCAGCTAAGTCTCAAATGATATTATTATTGTAATAAACATGTTTGAGTCACCGATGTGTTAGCCTCCCGGCTACTTCCTTTCGTTTCCTTAATGATATAATATATTTAGAACACTTTTCCGAAATATTACTCTTCTCTTAAGATGCTGTGTCTGTCGAATTAATTTATTTATAGAATTTTGCTGGTTATATTCTCAATACGCTATATGTATGATTTCTAATTCACTGATACACGTTGAAACATGTGTGACCATCAAGGTATTTTAAATTAGAATCGTATGAGAAAGCAAAGTATTGAGTATGGGGGAGTCTCTGTGTTGATCTTATAGAAATGGTACCCATATTCCTCTAAACCTTTTAAGAATGGAAAACAACTTTAGAAAACACAATTTATATATGCTTGAAAAAAATATCGATACACGATTTAAGATATCTGTACTGGATTATCGCTGACCTGGGATAAATTATAGATGACAATAATCTCTCCGAACGATTTTGACTGATTGATACAATTATTTAATCCTTTCTTTTGACGTTAATGTTGATATCTAATTCGTTTCGCTAAGAAAGAAAATTAACCCTATTTTAATAAGCACTCTCATTTTCAAAATTTTGTACCAGTTACTTGTTTTACATCAATTCGTAGCGGATATAAACGTAAGTTCCAATGTTCCCGTTGTAATCCCGTCTAGACTCAATCTTGCATTGAACAACTGCAGTGTAGAACCAAACCTTGAAAGAAAAATTGGGTAGGTGGTTATTGCTTGCATGCTCTACGGATGGACAGTACCTCTAATTTGGTCAAAGACTTGATTTATTCCAGCGTGTAGTAACCCCAACATCTTCATTCCCATTATGCATTGACGGTGCTGGCCTCAATCAGTGGATAAGAAATCCTCCGTAAAGTTTTGATAACCCGCTTTCAGCTCAAAATATCTATATAATAATTTTCTTCCTCTTCACTAATGTTCACAAATGGCTGCTACGTCTACACTAAGGTCATTCAAAACGTGACCTTGTTTCCAAGGTGACCCGAGGTCCCTGAAATTTATGCAACCTGTTCTGAGCATCACTATAATAACAATAACTATTTAGGACGGGGAAGAGCTCTACTGACCACTGTTGTCTGGTATGGTACTTCCCTTAGTCTTTGATGTGGGTGTTTCCACGAGGTTCTTGAACTTTTTTGGAAGCCCCCAACAGCTTCTGGAAAGAGTATTCTAATGTGTTGTATGATTGCTGTGTGGCTTTTAATATTGTATGTGTGGTGGTGATGCGTTGTGTGTTGGGGAGACAAAGTCTTCTATTTTGGTGATTGTCTTTTCTCTGAGGTGTATGACCAGATTTATGTTGTCTGTGAGGCTAGTGGTGTTTGTGGTGTCTGTTTGTGTTGTACGTTGTGTTTGAGGTAGTATTGCGGGTGGAGGTGATGTTGTTGTTGGTTGTTATGTGTGTTGCTGCTCTTCTTCTTCTTCCTCTTCTTCTTCTTCTTCTTCTTCTTCTTCTTCTTCTTCTTCTTCTTCTTCTTCTTCTTTTTCTTCTTCTTCTTCTTCTTCTTCTTTTTCTTCTTCTTCTTTTTCTTCTTGTTCTTCTTTTTCTTCTTTCTTCTTCTTCTTCTTCTTCTTTATCTTCTTCTTCTCCTTCTTCTTCTTTATCTTCTTCCAATCAGGACTCACGCCATTAGCCACAAAGAATAATCTGTAATTCGAGCCTACTCTAAGCTACTAAGAATGTGCGTGGCAACTTGAAGATCCATCCACCACATGTCCTTGACTGGCGGTTGTACGGTCGCGAAAGCTACGTTGTTATGCTCATTCCGTAAACGGTGAATTTTAACGGGTGGAGAGCTGAACCATCCTGGGTTTCAGATGATTCACAATCTAGACTAGGGTTGAAAGTTTACCACACCATAGTGAGTTACACCGTGGTTCCTCTGCTTTGTGGCAGAAGTAGGAACAAAGAGTGGGAGAAAGTTGTGGTGAAAGAGTACAGCGGGGTTCACCCCCCCCCGGCGGAGTCTCGTGGAGTTGTTTTTGCTCAATAAACACTCACAATGCCCGGTCTGTGAATCGAAACCGCATCTTACGAAGGCGAGTCCGCTGTCCTAACCACTGGGCCATTGCACCTCCACTGTTGCTGCAGTTGTTGGGAAGTTTCGTTTCTTTCCTTCTATTGTCTCTTTAATCTTTTCTTTCTCTTTGTGGGGGGGGGGTGATTGTGAGCCAGTCCTCCTGTCGACCTTAGTACTCGAACAGTTCGAGTAGTTTGCGTCGTGACTGGGGATAATCTCTAGGTTTTGGTTTTGTTGGGGGTTCATTTGTTGCTGTTGCTACTGTTGCAGTAGCTGTTAGTAGTGGTATTACTGCTACTAGTAGTGGTAGTGGTATCCGACTGGTAGCGGTTGTGGTACTCCGGCTGGTGGTAGTGTTACTTGTGGTGGTTCCCAACATTTGATATTAATAAGTAATTAAGGTCACAGAGTCATTAGAACGCCGGGCAAAATGCTTAGCAGTATTCCGTCTGCCGTTACTTTCTGAGTTCAAATTCCGCCGAGATCGACTTTGCCTTTCGTCCTTTCGGGGTCGATTACATAATTACCAGTTTCGCACTGGTAGCGGCAGACGAAATACGGCTACGCATTTCGCCCGGCGTGCTAACGTTTCTGCTAGTTCGCCGCCTTCAACGATTATTATTATTATTATTATTATTATTGTTGTTGTTGTTGTTGTAGTTGTTGTTGTTGTAGTTGTTGTTGTTGTTATTTAACGATTACGGTGGGCCATGATGGAGTTATTAAGCCTACACATCGAGGCAGATTTCAGAGAATGAGTATTTACATGTAGAAGCTGGTACACAACACTAAGCGAAAAGATCAGCATATTATATATCATAAATTTCTGCAATGACCAGAACAATGCAAGAAATTTGAAATTATTATTGAGTTTGGAAAGCGCAAAGCAATTTTAAAACATACAGTAGTAATTAATAATTAATACCATATAAATTATTCTATCCATTAAGAGAGGTAACTCAGATCATATTTCAAACTCGGTAAACACCACTGAGCTGACAGCTTTGCTTTCCTTAAATATACATTATAATTAGCTAATTATACTATTCCCTACATATTGATGCTCACATTTAATGAAGTTGGACTAATTATAGAAGAACACATTTGCAGAAATAAAATACTTGCTTATAACTTTTCAATATATTCCACAGTTTTCTATATGTGTTTAGATATCGTTCTATATTTTCAATGTTATAATCAGTCCAAATACGCTTGAGGCGCCTTCGAACTGGGGATAGAGCTATTCCTTGCGTTTCGTCACAGCGAATATACCTCGCATGTTGACAAATTGTGTATATACATCTTTCTATATTGGGCTTATAAAATGGGTTCACAGTCATTAAATTGATGCCGGAGTGCAGAGCGTGTGCAATTGACAGCTTGTAATAAGGAGTGCTTTCATATTTCGTTGCGGTTGACGATATTATAAAATAGCCGGATGAAAAGCTCAGGTTCAATGTTTGCCGCTCTACGAAAGTGCCTTATTCTGCTTGTGATTACTGTTTAATATACAGGGTGGACCAAAGGTCACGCTCAGAATAAGTTCCTAACGCTTCGGAATTGTCAACAACGTGCTTCAATTTTACTACATTTGAATAAAATAAATAAAATAATGATGAATACTGATATACTTCTAAATAATGAAGGAAATGAGTAATAATAGTAATAACAGCAGCAATAACAACTATAATATAAAATGTTCGTTGTTTTGGTGCGTAACTTTTCTCCCATCATGTATTTGCCTTCGACTGATATCCACAATAAATTCAAATAAAACATTCTCAAGTTAATTAGTTCGAATATGTGAGATACATCGACACTATAATTGGCGAGTTTTTGGTAGTTGAAACTGTAGGGCGCAAACACTATCATGTACCAGCTTGGTAAAATGTGATATCTGAGGAGAGTGGTTCAGACTGCTTACTCTCGAAAATAGGGATCTTCTCGGTTTGAACGGCAGTTTTCTAGCGGTGTCATATGAAATTGTCACCCATAATTATGAACCTAGTATCGATCTATAGCATTTCAATCTCTTTTAGGGTTAGGGTTTGTTAGGGTAGGGTTAGGGGTGGGGGAAGAGCATCGTTTTTCTTCACAAATGTAAATAAACCCAATCTATTTCTTAAACGAGGGACATATTCATACGGCACAGATGCTTTTTAACTCAATAGACGTCACTGATTGGTTGAAATTGCAGAAATTGAAGTAGAAAAATCAACAAATATCTTACAAACTATAGAACTTTCTCGATAAAGCCAAGAGAAAAAGATGTTTTATAAACACATTCTACCAGTATACGAGGTTTAAATTTTTTTAGTTCCCTAGAAATTATGTTAAAAACTGCCGTTCAAACCGAAAAGATCCTAAGTTCCTAACGCTTCGGAATTGTCAACAACGTGCTTCAGTTTTACTGCATTTGAATAAAATAAATAAAATAATGATGAATACTCATATACTTCTAAAGAATGAAGAAAATGAGTAATAATAGTAGTAACAACAGCAATAACAACTATAATATAAAATGTCTGTTGTTTTGGTGCGTAACTTTTCTCCCATCATGTACTTGCCTTCGACTGATATCCACAATAAATTTAAATAAAACATTCTCAAGTTAATTAGTTCGAATATGTGAGATACATCGACACTATAATTGGCGAGTTTTTGTTAGTTGAAACTGTAGGATGCAAACACTATCATGTACTAGCTTGGAAAAATGTGATATTTGAGGACAGTGGTCCAGACTGTTTACTCTCGAAATAGTACACCCGTCTATCAATATATGACATGAAATACACAAATAGACTTTAGAGATAGAAGGTAAGCGAGAACACTGTCAATCAGTGCCACTTTATGAAATTACTCTTATTGACATAATCATATTATAAGGTTTCCATTCTTCTAAATTATATCGTTTCATATAAATGGGAAGTAGCCAGAATTATTGAACTCAAGTTCTAGACTACTCAGCAGCTACTACATCATAGCAAAACAGAAAACAAAGACGGTTATTCAATATATGTTAGTTGAAGAAGAGCTAGAGTGCAGTTTATAATGTATTTATAATACTTATATTATAGTACAAAGCACTTTCTATATGCAGTTCAGTAGAATTCTCCACAAAATAGGCGATTTTGTGTGACATTAAATTCGTAAAACTTCACCTCAAGTGAGACACAGCTTACATAAGAACGGACAAACGAAAATTAAACGGCTTCGGTTTAAACTTGGCAGAATTGTATAATGACTTTATATTTAAATACAAGATAAAAGCATGCGCTACCAGGCATTAAGTTGAATCAGCTACGTGCATCATCTTAAAATCTCAGCGTATTATAGAGATACTTAACCTTCATTACTGACTTTCTGTCCATTAATGCACTATATGTCTTACATAAAATAACCTACTTAATAGATTTACAATGCATTAACTCCTTACGAGAATGACCATTATCCTTTATCCGGTCTCTTAACTTATCGCTAATCTATCAATTTACTTCCTTGATAATACCATACGGCAACATACACCGAAAAGTTTGTTTACTTCATTCACGTTCACATGCATATTACACACACAAACAATGAAAAAAAAACATACGTGTCTCAAAGATTCACATATACACATCCAGAAAGATCCAGAAGCACATGCAAACACAATGGTATGATCCCCATACAAACATCATAATTATAATTATCTAAATGCATGAAATATTTACTCATGTCATGCAAGTTTAATAAAGTCAATTACTTGATTTTACTTTTGAAAATTGTAACGACACTTGCTCTTAATGGTTTCCTCTTTTCTCTCCTAGAAATCCACGTTTCGGTTTTATCAATTAGCTTCAGTCAATAGCAGCACAGCCACAACACTGTAGAGAATGTCGTAGGAAACAACTGATTTTTACCATAAATGATTCGTATCATATCTGAATACTTCTAGGCACAATATAAAATATAGACCTCTGCATCTATTTCCCCACTGTTTAACACACACACACAAACATATATATATATATATATATATATTATATATATATCTTTCAACATGTATATATATCATATATATATATATCTTTCAACATGTGATCTCTTGAGCACCACCAGCAAAAATATTATTTTCCTCTGTCTTCCCTTCTTGGGATCTTTCCTTCTCCTTGTTTCCGACGAAGAGCTCCGCTCGAAACGTTAAACCCTCCTTCTGTTTTCTTGTTTGGATTAATCATATATATATATATATATATATATATATATATATATATATATATATATATATATATATATATATATATATATATATATATATATATTGCAATTGTATTTCCATAGCTTCTCTAGAATTTGAAAGTACCTGAGACCGCCTGTTAAAATTGAAGAAAGTACGTTATTGACGGGCAATTTTAGGCAATTAATGTGGTTATCATAGTTTTGTGAGTCGTTCAATACTGAGAGCACCTCTTTTCAAGTGGTGTATACAAACACGTATATATATATATATATACATAATATTGGTTATATAATATGACGAAGCAGGAAGAAAAAATATATACACTACACACTACCATTAATATTACATGAAACCCAACGCTCTATATCAAAGGCTCACTGTTAACCGCTACCAAACCGAACTGCCAACCGCTCACAGTTTTTTAATTTATAACAATAAGGCAGTCGACCTGTACTCAATTGGCAAGAATCCTTCCACAGTATCTCCTCTATCTTCTCTCCTTTTAAGAATTGAACTCCGCTCCCAGTTTTAATACCTCTTACGTTTAGGTTTCAATACCAATGTTTCCGTGTGTTTCCGTTTACTGGTTGATACTAGAATGTGTAATTGTTTGGAGGTTGGTACATCAAACGAGTCGTACAATTCTTCTATAGGGATTTCATTTATCGCGTTTGTTTTTTCCGTGAATCTTTTCTTAAGCTGATTAAAATGTCTTTTCTGTTCGACATTTTTTCCTTTTAACAATTTGTTTATTACACCATCCTCCCAGCTTTTGTCACCGTGTGTATAGGTTTTAAAAAACGTTTTGGATAATTCCAATTTTTTCTAGCATAATTCTAAGTTTATCTATTCTAACACTGCGAACGGTACTGTAGTTTAAACCGTGCCTTCCTTATGGTACAAAAAACATAATTCATCGAACAGAACTTCAAGAGAATATTATTATTTTTTTTCAATTCGGCAGACTACTTATTTACTTTAGAGGATAAAACATTTACAGTTTTACAGATTTTATATTTTTGAAAACATTAGTCACTTGGGTGTGGTCAGAATATATTCATTATTTTATTCTTTTATTTATTTCAGTTATTTGACTGCCGCCATGGTGGAGCTGCGCTTTTCGTCGAACAAATCTTTGTAAACATAGTATTTATTCTACATACCACAGAACCACTCCTGTTTCCTCTGTGTCAGTACGTATGCTGGTCCTGTGCTTTTGCATATACGGGCTTTCCTCTGTACTTCTTCAACCTGTTACGTATATGTATATAGATACATATATATATATATATATATATATGTTCCTATATATATATATATGTATATATATATATATATATATATATATATTTATATATATATATATATGTACATATATACTCATATATATACATATACACACACACACACACACATATATATATATATATACATATATGTACATATATACATATATGTACATATTGAAATTTGATATTGTTGTGATGAGTGGTCAGTCTACATCTATGCATCACTATGTTTATAGCTTTAAGTTTATAGTGTGTGTGCGTGCATATACACACATACATACATACACACACATGCACACAGGCGTACGTACGTACATACATACATACATGCATGCATGCATGCATGCATACATGCGTGCATACATATATACACATATACATACGTACATATATATATAACGAACTAACTGTTACTTTCTCAGATGCAGCACGGATTTTTGTCAGTGAACAGGTCGCGGTCTTAAAGCGACGAACTTAAATGTTGAAGTGAATCGAATGGCTTTCGTGTGTTTCTTAAATGGCTTACAAACACCTTCTACGCTGCAAGAGTTTTCGTTTCAGCACACGATCTCAGATAAAATCACTTGCTATGCAAGTACATCTACATATATATATATACATACATATATGTATATATATATATATATATATATATATATATATATATATATAATATATATATATATAGTAAGGAAAAATTTTTTTTTAAATGCAGAATGCTCAAATGAAAGAAAATTTTAATAAAATGAGAAATTGATAAAATATATAAATATATATTTATTCAACCGGTTTTCGTCATTGTATGACTTGTCAAGAATATTTATGTTTAAAAAATTTTTTTTTTAAATTAGAAAGGGGAAAAAAAGAAAATTGCATTGTTTTTTGTAAAAGAATAATGATAAAAGTGTACAAAAATTAAAAAAATAAGTTCTCCGATACATTAAGAGCATGTGTTGTGTTGTTTAATTCAGCATGTTTGCTGGGCAAACATGCTGAATTAAACAACACAACACATGCTCTTAATCCCTTTGGATCTTAACACCTCAAGGTAATTTTTTCGTGAACAACCATAAAACTCAAGATACACAACGAACTCACAATGTATCGGAGAACTTATTTTTTAATTTTTGTACACTTTTATCATTATTCTTTTACAAAAAAACAATGCAATTTTCTTTTTTTCCCCTTTCTAATTTTTAAAAAAACTTTTTAAAACATAAATATTCTTGACAAGTCATACAATGACGAAAATCGGTTGAATAAATATATATTTATATATTTTATCAATTTCTCATTTTATTAAAATTTTCTTTCATTTGAGCATTCTGCATTTAAAAAAAAAATTTTCCTTACTTATCATTTCTCCACGTGCGGTCAACACAACCCCACCATTTATTGATATATATATATATATATATATATATATATATATATATATATATATATATATATATATATATATATATATATATAAATGAAAGAATGGAGTCGAACGAAGAAGTTAACAAAATTCCTTTACTCTCGACACATGCTTCGAAGACAGCATGTTTTCATTCCAAAGGAATAAAGGGTGCATTATGCAATCTTCTCATCAGGAAAGAAAGGGACCCTCTCTCGACAACAAGACAAACAAAAATTTCGGTGATTGCCTACATGGTAAACAAAGCGATAATGAGTGTTTTTTTTTAAAAAAACCGTTAGAAGAATTGACGTCAAAAATAGATAGTAGGAAGAGAAGGGATAACGTAATAATAGGTAGGGAACAAGTGGAGGGGGTAGGGCACGTTGATTGAAAGAATGTTCGAAGGCTTAGGAATGAATTTCTCTATAGAAGTGGGGTGGACGTAAAGCTAATTGTTCAAACCACAGTGACTATCGTTATCATTTATATGAGTAGAAAGTGTCTTTCCGCCAGTGTTTACATTTGTATGATTTTTCTATGAGTGTTTTTACTAGGGGAATCTTAGAGAAAAGAAAGTGTTCAGAGTTACAAATGTTACGAAATCTCCTGCCCTTATCAAAAGGAAAGGATACAGACAGTATGAACCAATCTAATTTGAAAATTATATTGTTGTCTTTAAGACGCCAAACTAATTTACTTAGCCCTGTACTATGTCGTTTTTTACTATCCCTGAATGTTGAATAGTGGTTTGAAATTCTCTTGAATAACTGGGAATTGGACATCGGTACCGGAAGAAATTATACACTGGTAAATAGAATTCTTAATCTTAGAATTACTAGACAAATATTTAATTCTGTTGGGGTTGTCCTCCGAGATCGAAACGAAGTTTTTATTGTTATGATTGCTGTTACTATTATTATTAGCGCTAATAACTACACTATTTCTATTATTAGTAGTATTATTAACGGTATTACAACCAGTAATACCACCGACAATAATACCGTTATTGTTGTTACCATCAAAACTACCATTGTTATTAACACGATTAATACTATTATTAATATTATCATTGTTAACACTTTCGCTGCTACTAATGCTGGTACTATTAATACTATTGCTATTATTATGATTGTATGATGGGTTGGAATTAGCAAGATTAGTGTTGGAACTCCCGGGTGAAGAATATTTGTTTAGCAGCTTGGTATTGTGGGAAGATATAATTTGGGAAAGATTCTTAGTGTTAGAGAAAGCGATTCTGACTTTGTGGGAATTGATAATAGAATGATATCTAGAATTTCTGGGAAAGTTCCTAGCAACGGCTTGAGGGAACTGTAAGGGAAGGTTCGATTTAATTTGTTTTCCGAAAGATATTACGAACCAGATAAAGTTTTTTGTGGCCTTTGAATTGTTCTTAGTGTTATTTGTGATAGTAAGGGGAAAATTTCTGGGTTAGAAATTTGGGTTTTGCATGGCGCTTACCTCCCCTAGTCCGTAAAGAATATATTTTTTATGTACAGGGTTGCTGGCACTATTACAATTGAAATCATTATTCCTATAACGAGTAACTTTACAATCTGGAGAAGCAGATGTTGGATTAGAATTGGACCATAAGCTAAGTTTTAATTTATTAATTAATATAGGGATATACTTATCTAATATACTTATCTAATATGTATTTACTAAGGGTACCTTGAGGAGATACATAGCGATTTTCTTATACAAGTAAATCGTTAAATAATTTAATTTAAATTTATCTTTAAATACTCTATAAACGAGGATCTGTATGTATCGAAACATTTGTAATGATTAAAAAGCTGCCTGACCGTACTTTCTCTTCCTTTTGACTCTTTTACTTATTATTTTTCCATATGTATATATATATATATATATATATATATATATATATATATATAATTTAAATTAAATTATTTAACGATTTACTTGTATAAGAAGATCGCTATGTATCTCCTCAGGTGGTACCCTAATACATTCTTAACAGAACACACCTTAACTATACATACATACATACATTACATACATACATACATACATACATACATACATACATACATACATACTTACATACACACACACACATATATATATATATATATATGTATATGTGTGTGTGTGTGTGTGTATGTATTACGTATGTATACATAAACATACATATAGATACAGATGAATAAAGTACTTACCTTGAGGCCCCAGAATTTAGTACGGTATTATACATACAATTTCAAAATAAGGGGATTAAATCAAAATTAGGAACCAGGATATCCAGAGGTAATACAGTACGATAGTTTCAGGCGACTCCATTTAATTGAAAAATGCAATCATTTCATTACATCAATTTAAAATGTTGAGCAATCTTTCGCTGCACCAAGACATAGAATTTAATTAAATTTGGATATATTAATATAATTTTACCTAAAAATCTCCAAGAAGTTGTTGTACCAACAACATCTTAGTTGTAACAACTATGAGTTACAAGTTCTGATAGGCAGAGATCGCAGCGTCTATTTGCGGTGTTGTACGAGGTTGTTCTTGTGAGTTTACCCCAGTTTAAACTAAAATCTATTTTTTTATATTTAAGTTCCCAAATGTTGAGTTAGTGTTATTTCTACTTCTGAAGCTCGAACGTTGCCCATTATATAATCATTTGGTTCTTAGTTGCCCGTATGCATGATTTCGTCTCGTTGTTTGTGCGGACGTCACATTGGTAAAATACGTTATTTGTGAAGTGGCACTTTGTTCTATCCCTGCTGCCGCATAAATAATTAAGTGTATCTACGGCCGTGTTGTATTGTGGAAGGCAATTATTAATCAGGTCTAAGTCAACAGGAGGCGTTGCGTTAGTGGGGGGGGGAGCTTAGTTCTATTAGTTGGTTCCTTATTATTTTTATTGTTTACAATGTTTCTTGTTTCGTAGACTTTGTCAAGATTTTATTATTCATCGAGGCTATTATTGTGGCTAATTTATTAGTCAGACTGTGGCCTATTCTGATTTTATTCCTGAATAATTATGTGCATTTATTCTTAACGTTTAGGTGTTTGTCTATGATTTTCATTAATGAACGAACTATATATGTTTTGAGGTGCACGGTGTAGGGAATTGCGAGACAGATATTATCACTATTTTGTTTATTTTTGTGTTGTTTTTCTAGTATAGAAGCTTCCCTCCTTGTTTGTGATTACTAGCTTCATCTATGCTTCTTCCTACCTTGTTACCTAATTAATTAAAGACATACCAGCGAAAACCACGAGTTTCCTGTTATATCCATTTTCTTCCCCTATATATACACATATATGCATATATATATACAAAAATATATAGAGATATATATGTACATATATATACATATATACATATATATATATGCATACTTATATATACATATATAAATATATGTATATACATATGAATATATACACACACTCACACACACACACATATATATATATTTATGTGTATGTGTGTGGAGGTGCAATGGCCCAGCGCTTAGGGCAGCGGACTCGCGATCGTAGGATAGCGGTTTCGATTCCGAGACCGGGCGTTGTGAGTGTTTATTGAGCAAAAACACTTAAAGCTCTAGGAGGCTCTGGCAGCGGGGGTGGGGTGTGGCGACCCCTGCAGTACTCTTTCGCCACAACTTTATCTCACTCTTCCTTCTGTTGGCGTGCTCACTTGGCCAGCTGAGTGGCGTCATTTGTAGGCTAAAATAATGCGAAGCGCATAGTGAACAGCGATGTAACAACTATCCGATCACGGTGACGGTCACATACACACACACACACACACACACACACACATATATATATATATATATATATACACATATATACACACATATATTCATATATACCTACATACACATAAATACATACATACATATATGTACAAATATATACATATACATATATACATATATATATATATATATATATATATATATTATATACACAAACACAAACACACACACACACACACATATATACATATACCAATATATATATATATACATATATATACACATATATATGTACATATATATACACGTATATATGTTCATATATACATACACATATATATGTATATAAATATATATATATATATATATATATATATATTCATATAATTTTACATATATATGTGTGAGAGAAATTTCGCATATGAAAGCACATGGCCGGATGAATAAAAGAGAAAATAGTGTGAAAAACTAAAGAAGGTTTGAGATACATTGTTATAGAATATGTTGAAATCGTTATAAAATTGTGTACATTGTCCTTGAAGAAATGACCGGTTTCATATATCCGTTTCAATTTTCTCAAATTTCCTTACCGATAATATGTCATCTCTGTATGTTAGGTGTAAAATTGCACTACTAGGCTCTGCATACATCCTACGCAGAACACTTTCCATACAGTAACCATCAGAGCATCACAACAACTCACAGCACATACCCAAGGCACACAGAGCTGCGCTCGGTATTGAAGTGATAGCACGCTATAAAAAATATACTACTGAATGATGATAATAATAATAATAACATCAGTAAAAAAAGCCTCAGGAATGAGAACCGAGGAATGGGGTACAAAATTCTACCAGGACACCTGAAGACTAGAGAGTAAATCAGCGGAAATGTTGTGGCAACCACAAACAAGTCGGGAACACATATCCATCCACTGTAAAAATATACAGAATTGATCATCTCTAAAATATAGACCATGTATAAATGTACATATATGTGTATATAAATATATATATATATATATATATATATATATATATATATATATATATATATATATATACATACGTATATGTATATGTATATATATATATATATATATGTATATATATATAATAAATATTAGGGAATAAATCCAAATTTACAGGGAAAAAATCAGATTTAGGATTAAATCGATTTTATAGTAAAATATTATAAAATATTGTATTGATTAAGTCTTTCCTTGTTTGTTTTGCAAAATAGTGGTTTTGTCTCGAATAATATTATATATATATATTATATATATATATATAATATATATATATATATATATATGTATGTATGTATGTATTGATATAAATGCTAAGAAAGCAAAAGAATAAAAGAGACCTCGATATTATGTAAATAGGAAATTTATGTGGAAATTTAATTCGGTCGCCATGACATCCAAAACTCAATTTTATCATGGCTACCGATTAATTGTTACATATTACATTTACAGATAAATTCCTCTATTGACATATATATATATATATATATATATATATATATACGTATAAATATATTAATTTTCGTTATTTTTAGTTTGAACAGTGCATTAATGTCATCAAAATTTACAACGTAGTCGTTCTGCGAACAACCAACAAGGAAAGGAAATGCGTTATTTATATATATATATATATACATATATATATATATATACATATATATATATATATATATATATAGAGAGAGAGAGAGAGAGAGAGAGAGAGATAGAGATAGAGATAGAAAAATAGATAGGTAGATATATATATATATATATAGATAGAAATATACATACATTCATATATATCTGCATTTCACTACATTCCAATTGTTTTTGTATTTCACTTATATCTTAATGCCCTTAATTAGCACCTCGCTTCCATAGATAGAAACAACTACACAAGGCTCTGGAACACCTAATGATGCGCGTAATATTCACTTAAGAATTTAGCTTCTTTATTAGTTATACAATGAATGCTTCACATGCGATGAAATTTGTTGCAGGTCATCATTATATTCCACCTCGCAAGGTTTGTATATATATTCGTTGTGTATTAGTATATTAATATCAATTATAGTTATGTCACGGGGAATAAATGTTATTTATGCAGATGAATCAGATGAAAGGTAAGATAATATAAGATCGCATTATTTGTTTTCATATAGGAAATTGAAGTAATTTGTATAGCTGGTAATTTCATAACGAATATTTCAAAGATGTAATAGAATGTGCAGATTCCTGTTCTGTATTTGATGTTAAGCATTTGTATTAAGAATTAGTGCGACATAACTGCACACATCTTATTTAATGATATTAGTGCGCCATCTATTGTTTTATGTTATAAATCTGTAAATATATTCTTAACATTATTACTACAGTATAGACAGAGGAAAATTGACAGAGTAGTTATAGATTTGCAGGGATAGAAAGCTTTTCGACATTTGCTCCAGCTTTTTGCTACGGAGTTAAACACGTGCCGAGGTGAAGTTTCTGCAATGACCCATTAGAGGCTTCATAAACGTAACATTAGGGGGTATCTTCCATGCTTGTCTCTTTGGCTCTGTTTCTTTATTGTATACATAGCTGTGCCAAGAGGCAAACAATTGCATAGCTGTATATATATATATATATATATTATATATATATATATATTATATATATAATATATATATATATATATATACGTATATATATCTATATATATATATATATATATGTATATATATATATATATGTATATACATATATTTATATACATATATATATATACATATATATATATATATATATATATGTATATACATATATGTATATACGTATATATATATATATATATATATATATATATGCACATATATGTATGTCCAATCTATGCTGCTCTCTGGACATTTAACCATTGTTGTACAATGTTTTACCTCAGTTTGTACATTTCCTTTCTTCCTAAATTCCATATATTTACTCTATATTTCTCTGTCTTATACACTTTAGTCTAAACTCCACTATCCCTCGTCAAAACTTTTAGG
>NC_043004.1:47364444-47366944 GCF_006345805.1 Octopus sinensis | reverse complement strand
GCTTCTATTCTTCCTTATTTTCAAATGACATTGTAAGTCCCCCTTCACTGGCTCAAGGTTCATTTACTAACTCATATGTCAACTTTCCATTAAACTGATCGACTACTGTGACATTTGCCTACGCAATTGCATTAATAAAACCAATGTTTCTTTGTTATTCACTGTTTCTTTCTTCTTTACTCACTTCATATACATGAGAACACATAGGAACGCATACAAATACTTGCCTACTCTGTTTCATTACCCACTAACAAAATCCTGATAGTTCTTTCTGTTTTCTATCCTACATTTTGTTACTTTTGTGTTCTGTCATTCTCATCTTTTGTTTTATTTTTCTTTATCTTTTGCCTATTTCATGTTGCCTTCTCTTTCTTGTCGTTTCCTTTTATCTCAATTCCAATCCAACATTAAACCCTGTTACACGAATCCTTTAAGCTTGTGTACGCATGAATTCCATCATTTGCTCAATCTTAACCTGCATCAAGATCCTGTGCAACCACAAGCGAAATTCAGTGCAGCAAAAGACTGAATCGACCAAAATCCCCAAAATATCAACGTCTGTTATGCTATTGAGTGATTTTACACTCGAAACTTCAAACAGTTATACATATATATATATTTATATATACAATAAAAATGGTAAATAATTTTCCTGTGGTTTTTCATGTAACCAACAATTATTTACCGGTAAATTTCGGTATGTAAATACGACAAATTTATTGTCAGGACCTTTGTAAGGTTGAGTATATAGTAAAGTAAATAAGATAGCTAGCAGCAGGCTGTTTCGCCTCATACCGAAGGAATTAGAAATGGCAGTCAAAGACCGTTTTTTTCATTTTCTATAAGTGGAGATTCCAAAAACGAAGGCCCGTGCGGTTCACATACACAAAACCGGAGTAGCAAATAGACGAAAGCAGTCACTTACCGTTAATAACGAACACGTGTTTCTGGATCACAAACATAGAAAAGTAGTTAGATTTCCGTCATCGGCGCTATATTCGATAGCTTTACCAAATGCCACTGGCCCTCACTTCTGACAAAGGTCCTGACAATAAATTTGTCGTATTTACATACCGAAATTTACCGGAAAATATTTGTTGGTTACATGAAAAACCACAGGAAAATTATTTACCATTTTTATTGCATTACCATGTGGATTCCTCATTCCATTACGATTACCCAGAAGGCGCGCATGGCAGAATTTTGGAGGGAAAATTTACGTTTCCAGTCGTTACTTAGTTTTAACATCTGCGCACTTCCCCCCACTATCTGATGTCCAGCTTATATTTAAAAACCGCTACATCTACTTTGTGCAAGTTCCTCAGACTCTTTGGGAGAATATAAAAAAGCTGTGGGCCCTTGAAATCCAGGCTGTTGCAGAAGCTGGTACTGAAGCGTGATGGCATTGCTGAGATCTTTGGCACTATGCAGTGTCGTCCCGTTCTAGCATTGGTGTAGCTTACAATGCTAAAATTTGGCACAATTCCTTCCAGGATCTTCCAGACATATATTACTGCATACCTCTCCCGTCTTCTCTCCAGGGAGTAGAGTCTTAGCTGTTTCAACATTTCCCAGTAGCTTAGCTGTTGCAAAGAGACGATCTTATTTGTGAATCTTCTCTGGATTGCTTCAAGGTCCACTGTTAATTTTACACTGGTGGGTGACCATAGCTGTGAGCGGCTGAGGACAAATGACCGCCATAAGACCATCATGGTTTCCTTATCTCTGGTTCTGAATGCTCTTAGGATCCACCCAGCCAGTCGTCTGCACTTTGTCGCCATTCTGGTAATGTGCACTTGGAAACAGGTATCATCACTCATGTCGATACCCAGGTCCCTCACAGACTTAGCGTAGGCCCGGAATTTTTCAGCATTAAACTGCATAGTATTATACTCAGCCCATCCGTTGATTGAGTCCAACTCCTGCTGCAGGTGTCCAACATCGCTGGGGTTCTGTATTTTCTGCGAGACTTTCGTATCGTCTGCATAGCTGGCCAGAGTGGCCCTCCGGGCATTTGAGGGCATATCTGAGAGGGCCACTATAAAAAGCAGAGGTCCCAAGACAGTGCCCTGTGAACACCGCTCACTATTTAAGTGTTCATAGAGGTGGCTCCATTAACCACTACTGCCTGACTCCTATCTTTCAGGAAGTCATGCCTAGGTCATGCAGTTTGTGGCATATCATACCATGATCCATCTTGTCAAAAGCTTTTGCAAAATCAAGGTAGATTATGTCCACATTTGATTTGTTGGGTAACTGCCTCAACACCCAGTCATAATGTTGTAAGAGCTGGGTCAGGTAGCTCCTACCTGGTCGAAAACCATGCTGGGTATGTATTCGTATAGTTATACATACATACATACATATATATATATATATATATATATATATATATATATATATAATATATATATATATATTATATATATATATATATATATATGTATATGTGTGTGTGTGTGTATACAGATATATATATATATATATATATATATATATA
>NC_043004.1:47329444-47361944 GCF_006345805.1 Octopus sinensis | reverse complement strand
TATATATACTCATATATATATATACATACTTATATAAATACACGCACACACACATATATATAAGTATATATTATAGATATATACGCACATATCTTTTTATCTGTCATCTATGTAACTATTTCTTTATTTTCCATCTCTTTCTTTCTTTCTCCCACATTGTGTGCATGTGTGTGTCCATAAAATCGAACGACTTGAGAAATGAAAATAAATTAACGTGAAGGAGAGAGAGAGAGAAAGAGAGAGAGAGAGAGAGAGAGAGGCACATTTTAGTTGAAAGTAAGAAAAAAAGAGTAGGGTAGAAAAAGAAATATTAAAAGAAAACGAAGGAAATGCATAATAGACGAAAAAGAAATCGCCGTCAGTTACAAGAAGCAGAAAGAAACTGAGAAACAAATAGTGGCAGACTTAACGAATGGAAGAATAGAAAATGAAAAAGCAAAAACAGTGAAAATGTTCAAGATTTAAAGAAGCGAAGCAACGAATAGTAATAAGAAAGAAATATATCATATTTCTTTCCTTTACCTCTCCGTCTACATTATTTCGTTTTCAAACCTTTATTCATGAAGATATATCCATTTTGATGTATTTCCTGTTCTACATACATGATAAATCTTTATTCTCAGACTGTCTTCTTTCTAATAATTTCAATTCATTACATCAAACGATTCTTTTACTTTTTCTCCCGTAAGCACAATCTACAGTAAATTTGGAGACTCGCCAGAATGTTAACTTTTAGAGATGATTATCGCTAGGCGGTATATATATTGACTGATAACTTATGATCCTATATCCCTCAGCAATTATTATCCTGTCGTCCTTAGACGAAATATTTTTTTATAAAATCGTATATATCGTAACTATATAGAGTTCCTTATTAGTTAAATATCATAGTACCTCCAATATTCGCTGAGCAGAACGTGTTACTGCACGGCCCCTTTAATGCTTAAGTAGTATCACGCTGAATAATTGCCAGAATATACAAATGCATGGGTATAAAAATTTTACCGACTATTATGAATTTTTTTGCAATACTTGCGCGCATGACTGATGTGTTGAATGTCTGTGTAGCTGTATGTGGATATATTCTTGCATGGGTTGCGCATGTATATCCTGGTATGTCATTGAAAAAGCCCGATAAATGTTACTGAGAATGCTAGTGAAAGAGATTTGCAAGAGAGTTATAGCTACTCCATTATGTAACAGATGTATAAATGTCATTTTACTGTGCAGAAACGTACTACATACGACTCTGCACTCCAAATCATTTCGTCAATAGCTGAAACTTGCTATTTCTAAAATATAACTAATATCACAAACAACTGATGCGTGCAGAGTTTTCTTAAATCAAAATCAAGTGACAACAGACAAGTAGGAACGAAACTACAGTTAAGGTTTAAGTTCAGTTACTTAAAGTATAATTTTGACTTTATTTATTCGTAGTTACCAGCCAAGTGACACCGATATCCATATAATGGAGCATGCCTTCCCGACAAAAGTGTATTCGTATATCTCTATTAATAATATATCCTTTCTACAATTGGCGCAAAGCTTTAAATTTTTGAGAGGGACTAGACGGTAACTTCAACACCAGTTCTCATGTTATCGACCTCGAGGGTGAAAGAGAAAGTCGATCCAGCTGGGATTTGAACTCAGAACGTAAAGACGAACGACATGCCACTAAGCAATCTTCTTGCTCGCCAACTTAATAAATATCTCACAATTTTGTGATGTGTTATTCATATGCCTCAGCGTCCCACGTATGAGTTAATCAATATGTAAATAGAGGTTAGCTGTGGATTTGTGAATAAACACCGGTGGCGTTTGGCAAAGCCTACCACAAAGTAACCATGCGAAACAGGATTACGCTGAAATCAGAAAAGGTAGCATGGTGGATGTGTACTATTTCGGCATCGAGTCAATGGCGAATATCACAAGATGCTGTTTGTAAGAACAATCAACAAACTGTCAAAGACTATGATCCATCATTTCAGTTAGTAAACTACTGCTATCATCATTAATCGTGGCGTGTGTAGATGTGAAATTCAGCTAACGAAACCCTGTGTGTCTCTTTCACTTCGGCATGTCCCCCGACCAGATAATGACGAATATGATGATATAATTGATTATATATCTAAATTAGCGACACCGAGAGGCAGTAAATTTGTAGATACTGTTGAGTATTCAATTAAATTCTGAGACGCAATTACACCAGTCCATCACCATAAGTGTGTAATGAATCCCAAATACCGTTGGGATAAATCTAAATGTAATTCCTTCAGAGTTTATAAAATCAATACGGTTGTTTTTGTGATTGATTTTCATCTATTCCAGCTTTACTTTATGGGGCAGAACGTTCTTTAAATGGGATATGGCCGTGAACATCACATTCTTTTTGAAAGAAAAATTTAGTTTAGAATATGTTATATAATGTGGTTTTCTTCAACATATCTGGGTGTACATTAAGCAATCTGTCTTTCTCATTATTTTTATATGTTATGATGTGATTTATTGAAATTTGGTCGCCATTTTTCTAAGAGGCAGAGAAACCTGATTGATATTTTTTCAATGGACTGCAAAACACCTGCATTATACAAAAGAAGAAATGATCTGCTAGGTATGTTACCCCACTAAAATTCTTGATATCATTTTAAAGTTAGGTTCCAGTTATCCAACAATATTTAGTCTACATTTCTAACAGAGGAAGGTACGAAATGTTCTATCACTTAAAGCTCTAGTAAATTTAAGCGGCTTTATATTTTTCCGTGTGAAGAAAATTTATCAATATCAACAACATATGAAAAATTGAAACAACTTTTATTGCTTTTAGAAAATTTACATTACTAGATGCAATATCAGTTAACCTATTTCTTTACTACCCAAAAGGGTCTAAATATAGAGGGAACAAAGAAGGACAGGCATAGGTATTAAGTCGATCACATCGACCCCAATGCGTAACTGGTACTGTAATCGACCCCGAAAGGATGAAAGGCAAAGTCGACCTCGGCGGAATTTGAATTCACAACGTAACGGCAGACGAAATAATACCGCAAAGCATTTCGCCCGGCGTGCTAACGTTTCTGCCAGTTCGCCGCCTTCAGTTAACCAAGTGACAAAGAAAGATTTAAATTTATATTCCCTCAACACGAAAAGAAATAACGCTTATTTCATATTTCTGACGGCGAAAATAGATATTGGACGACCTATTGCACAAAAGTTTCATCAAGAGACTGATCCTCAGAATATAGCATGCTACTTTACAGAAAACAACTCTTGCAATATATGGAAGGGAGAAACACAGAATAAGTGTTTCACTTTTGGTATTGGGTATATGTGTACATTTTACTACGGGCGTTGTGTGACACATTCTAACAAAAGGTTTTCCAAATGCGATCCAAATGAAACATGCTCCAAATACGATCCTAACAATGTGTTCTTCACACAGTCGTAATATATTTTTGATTCAGAATAAAAATCACATATTCTAATACAGTGTTTTAAGCTGCAAAATTACCAAAAACAAAAATATTCACGACAATGCATTTAGCTTCACTTTTTACCTGTAGTTTATTGATTCCATAGTGATCTCGAAAATGGGCTTTTATGCAACGAAAAGTATTGCATAGCATGCATTTCTGAAAACTACCTGTAATTGAAGCAGTAAAATGACATTTTAAAGTTGGACACGTAAGTATCCACCGATGATGTTACCTAAATTCCAGCGATGGATCTTTGTTTCATTGTTAGAAACTTCAGCCTCCATTTTATAGGAAAATGTATATAATTATATAAAAGACAATATACTATACATACATTTAGGATTGCACGTCAAAAACACTTAATTATCAGCTACCGGTATAAAAAAAAACTGACCTTTTATTGTGGGTATCTTATCGGCCTTCACTAAGGTTTCATTTGGGATATAATTATTCCAAGCTGAATGGCATTGGCAGAAACAAATCTGATATGCAAAAATAGAAAAGAAAAGAAAAAGCGAAATATCCGCGCTGCAAATTACTTCTATCTTGCGTTTCCGAATCGAATGCATAAAAATATACACAGTCCGTCGAAACATAATTTCTCCAGGAATATGCTTATAGTTATAATTTTGTTACAACCGAATAAGCAGTTGTGAAAATAGGAGTTTGGGTATATGACGAGTCACTTCTCATGTACAAAGCAATAATGTTAGAAAAACCAGGGCATTGTGAAAATTAGACTACTGCGAAGCTTCACCACTTGGAATCATTTATTCTGTTCTCCCACTAACAGATGCTAACGGAATCTCTCTCTATGATGTTCCTTGTATAGTATATATATAGTCTTGTCCATATTAATGTAATAATCCTCTTTGTTGAAGACTCAAAGTGACAAGATAAAAATCTGATGTTTTTGAGAAGGAATCTTAAATTGGTTCTTATGTATTTAAAAAGTATAGAAGTAGATTATGTGTTATACAGTTAATTGATTTACGCAACCTGAGCTCAAGGTACTGAAAATGAAACACTTCGATAAATCTCCAGATAATGGCAGTTTTTACTTAAAACAAAGAAAGGGATGTCTAAGGTTCAGACTTTTAGTTCCTCGTCTTATTGGACAGTTTCTTGTAATTACGAAGCTGGAAATAACACTGTGGTTCAGGTATGTAAGAAGGAATGTGCGAAGAAACTAGACCCTGATTGATACCCAGAGAAGTTGCATGAAGCGGTATACTCTTTTACTTATTTCAGTCATTTGACTGCGGCCATGCTGGAGCAACACCTTTAGTCGAACAACTCGACCCCGGGACTTATTCTTTGTAAGCCCAGTACTTATTCTATCGGTCTCTTTTGCCGAACCGCTAATTGACGGGGACATAAACACACCAGCATCGCTTGTCAAGCAATGCTAGGGGGACAAACACAGACACACAAACACAGACACACATACATATATACATATATATATATATACGACGGGCTTCTTTCAGTTTCCGTCTACCAAATCCACTCACAAGGCATTGGTCGGCCCGGGGCTATAGCAGAAGACACTTGCCCAAGATGCCACGCAGTGGGATTGAACCCGGAACCATGTGGCTGGTTAGCAAGCTACTTACCACACAGCCACTCCTGCGCCCTGCGTATAGCAAGAAAACGTTAAAAGTAAATCTTTGTAGTTGTGTCGTCACAAATCCTCAGAGAAGCATTCACAAAAAATAGCTAAGTTTGCCTACGCGGAACTAAATACTATATTAATTTAACTTTGAAGGGTAAGCTCTTGAAATCCATGAAGGGAAATAACAAAATGTATAATAAGCTAGGAGCTTCGAAATACGCAATAAATTACCTCGATTTGACAACGATGGAAGACGCTGTCTTCTACTTTATGAACAGCTGTTTGAAAATGTCATAACAGTGCTATTTACCTAGGCGATAACATATAATAGCCAATATTGTACGATAAAGTTTAAAGAAAGCTTTATCATGAAGAGATAAATATGAAAAGTTATTGTGATGCAGTGATGTATACAACATACATAGAGAAGTTTGTGAAATGATTCAGTTAAAACTTTGTAAAATGAAAGCTTAACATATTAGACATATATATTAGCGACAGAAGCAGTATTGTATTCCCAGTTGAACGTGCAAGTTCTGTTAGTTCAAGCAACACTGCGATAGATACTATGAGAAAAACTCTGGCCTTTGGTGCGTTGGAAATCAACTTATGAGGGAGTAAGAGCAATTTTTAAATTTAGCAAGTTTGTGCAAGCGTTCAACGAATTCAAGAACTTCCCGTGCGTGAATTTATTTTGAGTGGATAAACTGTTAACTGTTCACTGTTCACTTGGACCCACTCTCCAGCCCAATAAGATATAAATCCAGACGTACAACGAAAGTTGAGATTAGCAGAAAGCCATTACACTTCAGTAATTTTTGAATAAACTAGTTTCCCTTCACCTAGAAAGAAGTTGAGACGAGAACTAGGAGAACTTTACTCCCAGTGGTGAGGAGGCTCTCATTCCTTGCTGAGTTCATTATTTGACACGTTCTTTTTTTCTTATTGAAAAATGTCCAACGAAAACGCCCTTCCATAGCGAACAAAACTAGAGTGAATATTTTGTTTTGTAATAAACTCCTGTAGCGAAAGTAAATTTTTAGCTGATTAGAAATAAATAAAAATTCGCACACCACCTGACCTACTCAAATATTACATTTTATCAATAAAATCAAATAACTATTTTAAAGTTTTTTGTATATCTTGCTTACAATAAGTTCCTTATCTTGCAGGTTTCTTTTTATACATCTTCCTAAAATAATCGATTAATCTTTAACATTTTAAAACTAAGTCTAATAATTTCATCAGAAATATAGGTGAAAATATTTGTCTACATACTAGAAATAAGAAAAGAAATTTTGAATCGGTTGGCCTTTGAAATCAGTGGAGTAAGTACCATAAACTATATAATTCTATGAAAGTTTAATGGCTCAGTTACCTAAAGATAATCGCAATGTGGATAGTGTGGTGCAAACATGGTGCACGGGAATATATGATTTTTAATGCTTGGTTTTGTGATTTCTGCATACTGAAATTTTATATTTGAAGGTTTGTATTGCCCGGCGCTGTAAAACTTGAAAATGTTTTTATTGGAAACTGTGCAATCATCTATGGTACTTGTATTACAAAAAATACTTTGGCAAATTCCTAGAGAAAACAAATCAATATTGCATGCGGACAGGCGGTAACAGCCTATATCTCATTAAAGAAGATAAATCAATTTCTTATAGTATTTTCCTTTTCCTTTCTGGGAGATGTTTACAACAATATCTACATTTTCCCATCATCATTGCCAAGATGCACCTTACACGCGAACATATAATCTCTACGGTTAGGTTATTTCTATTAAGCTTATACGCTACTCTAAAATCAATAATACTTTTAATTTGACATCAGGTGCTTTTACATGGAAATTCTGGCATTCTTTTACACTTCTAGCGTACGATAACCTGTCAACGGGTATCAAAGAAAAAAAGGTATTTTATTTTGTTTTAGATATTCGTTAAACATCTAAGTAGGAGTCAACCAGAAAGTGTCTTCGAAACTAACTGTCAGAAAACATTAGTTAATATGTAATGATATACAAATATCCTTGTGTCTCCAGTCTCTTAATTAAACAAGCAAAGAAACGCAAAATAAGTATAAAAATAACCTCATTAAACGAATGTTTAAAACAGTGAAATATCTTTTTACTAAATTCTACAAGAGATTATTATTTCTCCTTGTTTTCAGAGCATTAACAGTCATCCTGTCTCAATAGCAAGGCATTATCTGTGCTGACAGCATAGTACAGCGCCTAAACACACACACACACACACACACACACACACACACACACACACACACACATACACACACACACACACACGTATATATATATATATATATATAACTTATAAAATAAGGGCAAACGAAAACATTTTTAATGCCAAATATGCCGAAAATAAACAAATTGTCAATAACCGTTATAATTTATCACTATTAATATGCGTCTCGAATCTAGCCGATAGAAATTTCTAAAAAATTCCGTTATTACCGTATTGGTCCCAATTTCTGAGTTAATTCATAAGAATGTTTTCCTCCTCAGCGATAAATACATAAGACATAAATGAAATACTTACTCATGACCATGGAAAAAGCAAGCACTCAGTCCTGAGTAGACCTAAGTACCCCAAATATATCCAAAATAAATTTTATGTTTTTCATTTATGTCTTACGTATGTCTGAGGAGAAAATTCTTAAGAATTAACTCCGAAATTGGGACTAATACGGTAAAAACGGAATTTTTTAGAAATTATATATATATTTATGTGTATATATATATATATATATATATTATATATATATATATATATATATATATACATATATATATATATTGATAAAACGGTAAGATAACAAAAGAAAGAAAGAGACCTCAATATTATGTAAATAGAGGAAATTTATCTATACAATATGTTAAATTACTCTGTAGTCAAGATAAAACTCTGAGTTTCAGATGCCGAAGTGGAAATCCACAACACCATCTCTTCGGTTATCTGGCTATTTGAAAACGTTATGAAAAAATACCGTTAAATAAAGGGAAATTACTCTGGTATAACTCTGCTTGCCTGCGTACTTATACATCGCTCGCATTTTTCGTCATAAAAATTATATAAAAATACATAAAAATATATATAAAAAATATATATATATATAAATATATAAATTCTTCTTGCGACATAACATAGAAAGCATGTTCTATCTGTTTTCTTTGGGGGACCAAAAACGTAACAGAAATTTAATCACATGTGGGCATGATCCGAAAAGCTCCGTCCTTGTATTTAGACATGTAGTAGGGTCTAAGATGCTTTTCCAGATAAGCCATCTCTCCATGTCGCATAGACCGCACCTTCCGCTGCCGTTAGTATAGGGCTTACATCTCGCCAAAATCTTCCATTGTATGTTATAATCGACACCTTTATCTCTTAAAGACCAAATATGATTAGACAATTGTGTCGCTTTTCTTTTGTTCCAGTGCCTAAAGCTCAAAGTGTGGTTATTGAACCTGGCCTTGAAATTACCCTCTGTAAGGCCCACGTATTTCTTCGTCGAAACGGTGTCTTTAGTGGTTATATAGTTTACGGTAGCTTCATATATGATGGTCTTGGACATGCAAGCTCCATTTAGCGGGCACAATTCTTTATTCCTGCATGAACAGCTGTTTTCTTCTTGTGTTTTTTGTATGTTATGTTTGATTATGTTTTTAAAATTGGTAGTTGAACTAAAACTAATTTTTAAATTGTGTCTATTGAAGAGTTTCCTATAAGTATGGTTAACTGGAAAATGTCTATCTATCAGTGCTAGGAAATATTTACCTATATTGAAGGCCACCTCGGGTGAGTAAGGGAGCGTAAACCAGATGACCTTCCTATTTCTATTATTCCTTTTCCTTACTGTTGGGCTAGTGATAGGTGTATATTTTATTTTATCGCTAAAACCACTATCTTTTAAAGCCTTATTATAAACTGGGGCAACGCTATTGAAGATGTCCTCATCAGATGAGAGGCTAGAAATCCTCTTACTAATATTTTTAACTAAATTTTTGAATACTGTAGGGGGATGGCATGAACCTACATTAATATAACTTAGTCTATCATTGGTCTTCCCATAAGGCTTATAAATATTCTTAAGATCTAAGGAAACGTCTAAGAAATTGACAACCGTCAGGTTAGTATCTATAGTTATACTAAGTCCGAAGTGTTTCATTAACTGGATAATATCCTTCCTAAAACGATCTTGTGCTGGCCCATTTGTATTAGCTGTTAAGGCGAGGGCATCATCTTTGTAGATGGCGAAATGTATATACAAATATACATATGGATGAATATATTTAAGCATAGTCAGGAATCTATCTATATATTTATATCTATGTATCTATCTATCTATCTATCTATCTACCTATCTATCTATCTATCTATCTATCTATCTATCTATCTATCTATCTCTCTATCTCTCTATCTATCTATCTATCTATCTATCTATGCATCTATCTATCTATCTATCTATCTATCTATCTATCTATCTATCTATCTATCTATGGATCTATCTATCTGTCTATCTATCTATCTATCTATCTATCTATCTATCTATCTATCTATCTATCTATCTCTCTCTCTCTCTCTCTCTCTCTCTCTCTCTCTATATATATATATATATATATATATATATTATATTTCAATAGCTGGATAGATGCGAATACATATAGAGAGAAAATGAGGAAGATAAAGAAGGTTGATGAGGCGTACTATATCGACAAAACAATATGATGTTTCTATAATGTTCTGCATGATTTTAAAAAGAAGTTACGTTGGACGAAGAATGTGCCTATGGTTCATTTGTAATTGAGAAAATTGATTTGATGCACATACAATTCTCTAAGGATATTGACCAATTATCATGGAAAATCGAGGTAGGCACGTTCCAGAAAATAGCATGTTTGGGCATTTTCACATGGCATTACTTACCGTTGAATTTTTTTTTCTTAAACTGAATTTTTTTATTTAACATAAGCCTTTATGAAAAGCCATGAAAATTCCCATTAATCTTGAATACTCTTGTTATTGAATAAATCTATACGTCTTCTCTTTGAAATGTTTCTCTTAACTATGAGCATTTCCGATAAGTGTATAGAGTTTCCACAAATTTTATACATTTCTTTATCAAGTACTTTCTTCTTCTTCAAATAACAGAAACTCTTCATACATTTCGTCTATCAATAATAATAATAATAATAATATTAATAATAGTAATAATAATAATAATAATAATAATAATAATAATAATAATAATAATAATAATAATAATAATAATAATAATAATAATATCATGTACATTGTTTTGTCTTGGTTTAAAAGATGGGCTGCAGCAAATGTTCTGCTCAGTACCACAGATTTGCTTGTCAGTTGTTTGACCTTAACCAGTTGAGCATGTCCCCTAGTGGCTGACGATATGTGCATCTCTGGTCACGAACAAAAGTAGTGGGCGATCATCATAGTCACGTGTTGAGAGGGATTTTTTGGAGTTTGAATAATTCGCCTCTGGAAACATGGGTGTTTCATTCAACATCCTTAAACAACCCTTATTCAGGGACCTTTTGAGCTGGATGTGATACTCAACCGGAGAAAATTCTAACTTGGCCCCACCTGCAAGGTCATGTGCTGTTTGTCATGATATGAGATCACCATGTCGCACACATGTGTTTCGGATGCATATGCCTGGTGTACCCTTCTCAGACAGGTAGTCATGACGGGTATACTGGGCTTCGTATATATTACCCCAGTGTCACTCTGATGGCATTCACTTCTCTCTCACTCAATAATAATGAAAATAATAATAATAATAATAATAATAATAACAATAATATAATAATGATAATAATAATAATAATGATAATAACAATGATGATGATGATGATGATGATGATGATGATGATGATGATGATGATGATGATGATGATGTATCAAATAGCAAGTCGCACCTATGACAAATATTAAGAAATACAGGAGAGAAATATCAAAGTAGAACTGCATGTAATTAACATAAGTACAACTCATGAAGAAGGACGAGAAGGAACCCTATAATACTGTTTCAAAATATATCGATTAATGCTAATAAAATATCAACGAAAGACTATCGAGAAGCATCGAACGAATATGCTAAAGGATACTTTGTCAAACTTATTACTAAAATGTCGTTGCTTTTACTGAATATGAACAAGAAATATTTACATTAACGACTGAAGATTTTCTCACTTGTAAAATAACGGAGGGCATGCCTACTTTTATCATCACGTATTTTTCGTACAATAAGAAAACGGCAGCACCACTAATTGAAAGACGTGAAGGTGTACTAAATATTCGAAAGATTGAATGAAAACCTCTCCGTAACCCGAGAAACAAATTTATTTATATCCCATGAAAATGTTGTTGTTTGTTCCTTCTCGAGCCATGCCTGACTCATAAGGGCCGGTTTCTCGGTTTCTTGGCGTATAGGTTCCCCATCTGGACGGGACGCCGGTCTGTCGCCGGTGAGTTGCAAGATGAAGGAGGAAAGAGTGAGAGAAAGTTGTGGCGAAGGGATCAGCAGAAGTTTCTTTCGCCATTAGCTTCTGTCGGAGCTGCGTGGGGCCTAGGTGTTTCGCTCATAAACACATACATCGCCCGCCCGGTCTGAGATTCGAACCCGCGATCCCTCGACCGTGAGTCCGCTGCTCCAACCACTATGCCATGTGTCTCCACTGGATTAATTAATGCGCCCTTTTAAAGCCTAGCCAGGCTCATAGGCCCGGTTTCCCGGTTTCAATGGCGTATGTGTTCCCCAGCTGGACGGGACGCCAGTCCATCGCAGCGTTACTCATTTTTGCCGGCTGAGTGGACTGCAGCAACGTGAAATGAAGTGTTTTGCTCAGGAACACAACGCGTCGCCCGGTCCAGGAATCGAGATCACAATTTTACGATCATGATGCTGACACCCTAACTACTAAGCCAAGCGCCTCCACATCATGAAAATGCTATCATGAATAGAATAAATTCATTAAAAGACACGTGACACATGCGTATCTTCATACTATTCACATTCCGCACTTACCTTCTACTGCAATGGTACAACTAATAAAAGCACAGTTAATACACAAAAAATATATCGCCCGAAATCTATTAGAATTTATTAACAGCTAAAGGCGAATAAAATTAAGGAAAATGTTTTGTCTCTCGCACAACGAGAATATGGGATATGGAGGTATACATATATACAAAAATATGGAGAATACTAACAACGAATGAAAAGGCATGCACATGACCGATAAAATAAGTACTAGGCTTACAAATAATAAGTCCTGGGGTCGATTTTATCGACTAAAGGCGGTGCTCCAGCATGGCCACAGTCACATGACTGAAACAAGTAAAAGAGTAAAAGAGTAAAGAGTATGCAGTGAGAATGTAAGCGTTAAGGAGTAGCACTGTTGTTATAAACGCTAACGGTGGTGTATCCTTAATTAGTAAATCTGAATAACTATCATGTAAACATTATAAAGAACAATAAATATATACTGAAACAAATGTATATTGAGCCAAAAAAACCCCACCAAATCGAGAGAAAAGAACGGAAAAAAATTTAAATCAGAGCAACACTAATAATATACGTTTACGAGAAATACGGGGAACATTTAAATTTAGTACATTTTTAGTACGGAAATTCTGAGTAATCTACTGGTAGGGAACTGCTAAACAAATAAGCTCGAGTGATATTCTAGGCTACTCCATGTGAACGATTAGTATGTACACGATATACGATTATTACTTTTATTGTAAGAAGTAGCACGTTCTTTTTCGTTTTTCATATGGATATACCTAGTAATTGGATGCGTTCAGATTTGGAGGAAACTTAGCCAGGAACTTAAAACATCACACGAAAATCCGGCCATCCTAGACTTAATGAAGAGAGACTAAAAACATTTATCTCTATGTTGTACCAAATAATATATGCAATAGCAACAATAGTTGCGAACATAATGTATAAAGGGAAAATGGGTACACCTTTCATAGCAGTTCCTACTGGAATATCAATGCATAAACAATGTTAAAATCAATAATATTGAAAGACAGAGCAGTATAAAATATAAAGATCAATCAATCTATAACAAAATCAATAACACAAAGTTAGAAATGAAAGCGGTAAGGTGAAGCAGATAGTAAATAATACAAAAATGACTGCTCGGAATCAAAGACAGTCGGAAAGAAGTGATTCTCTTTAAAGCGCAAAAATACATCGATATGAATAGCAACAACAAATCTTTGAACATACATTCCGACTCCAACTCAAACAATTTTATCAAGAACGAGTTACAATAAAATAGAAATCAATGTAGCGCCAATTGTGAGAGACGTCAAAAAATACGGTGAAAATATGCATAACAAAGGAGTCACCACTGAGTAGAATTTTCAAAACAAGTGTAAGCACTTCAATATTCACGGAATGCTATATCGACTAAAGAACAGTCCGGATTCTACAAAAAGCAAAAAAAAACAAAGAAAAAAAAAACAAATTGAACAACTCAGTGGTAGCAATAAGTGATAATGCCCCGATTGAAATATTTAAGAGTCACATAAAAACCTGTTGGCAAAAATATTTCATTGGGTAATAAAAGAGCGTGAAATATCACCTAAATGACACGTACAGGCTCCCACACTTTCGATCTAACTGATTATCAAATCCCTCAAACCTGCATATTCATAAACCGTCTTCCAACAGTTCACAACACTTTCGCTGCTATAGTATCGCAGTTTATATAGACTAGCGAATCTACCTATCTACGATGGAGGCATAAGATGAGGGAGGGAAGTTATAACAGCAGTATGTATTGAGAAATGTGTAAATGGACTTAATAGTTTACTGGTTGATGTCTTTGAGAAATCACATTATTGTGGGCGATACAGCATTCTATTACAGCTATATGACGCATTTGTGACTAAGTGACATGTGATGATGATTCACTCCCGAACTGAAATAGGCTCCCAGCCTCTGCATCATGAAGGTTTATGTGGACCACTCCTAAAGAAAGCCAGAGCTTTCTTTGACCACTACATAAAATGTATTAAGAAAACAATGTTATTTAGATATACTTACATTTTAGTTATTTACACTATTTTACGCTTAGACATTCAAAGTTCACACATTTATTTATTTAAATTATGAATCATATTCCCTTTGATAATATCAATATGATTAGAAAACAATATTTTCTGTTTGGTCAACACTAATTTTCAAATTACTGGAGTCTATTGCTCTACTCATAGCGACGTATAATTTGCCGTGTGGAAGCATCGGAGTGGGTAAAAATACATCCAAACCATCTTGCGCCTTGTTTGCTGTGAATACGCGAGCAGAAACTTTAGGGTAGCAAAAAATCAAACTAAGACTTACCTTTCACTCTTCTATGTGAATGTCTGGATGTTCTGGTAATATGGGTTATTTTGTTTGACAAAATTGAGATATAAACAACAGCTGTTTTGATTAGCAATTTCGAATCTTGTTCGAGACTGACACACTTCAAATAACCGCTAAATAATCGTACACACTATATACTGACGCGCACCTTTTACATTTTATTTTAGTTATTCACCGTCCCAATGACTCCTTTCGTATCTACGTTGGAGTCACATGCTATACAATGAAAATCCAGAGTTACTGGTGGTCGGTGAAGTTTCAAAAATCGATATCCATGAAATAATCTGCCTTTCTGGTTTTGTAATGGTAAAAACCATCCTCATGACCGTCTTTGTAATCCACCGAAATGTCGTAACTATTGGTCCGGCCATCTGGCCGAGAAGAGGGAACAAAGAGGCAAACCGACGGAGAGACCGATGGACATAACGCCCTTTATTGTAAGAAAGCAAATCTGCCCATCTACGATGGGAAACAGAAAGGATAGTATTGCAAATCTAAACACTTTAAATTCACGAAATCTATGGTGAGGTGAGAAAATCCAGAGTTAATCCACGGAATTTTAAAAAAATAAAGGTTATTTATTAATCCACAACTCAATATCCACTAAATAATTATACTTTTTCATATTTCTTTTCCTAAAACCCTTCCTTCGTAATCCCCAAAATATTGTGACCATTGGTCCAACTGTTTGACGGTGAAGTGAAAACAGAGAGATGGAAGTAACGCCCATAATAGTAAGATGATTACGCAGAGTAAAAAGTTTCAAATGAAGAGGAACAGAGAGGATGCCAATATCAATGAAGTTCTAAAGACCAATTATTATTTTAAAACACTGTAGAATGTCTTCCTCTTTGTTTAAAAAAATGTTGATGTAAGGAAAACAAGAAAGCATGCGAACAATATATAACTCTTTATTCGGGTATATGTAAAAGGTACATTTGGTCAGTCAGCAACCACACAGCAAATCTAGAGTTAATCAGACATTTGTGAAAATAACTTCACAGAAACTCCAGTAACAAGCAGAGCTGGTCAATCCTATGCGGCTGGGACAGGAGCGTAGGCGAATCTGCAAGTCAAAACACGTCTACAGTGTTCAACGGCGGCTGCGTCTCGAGTCCCAGACGCACGCAAGGAACGCAATAGAATATTTTCCGTCAGATTTTTAGCGCATGTGCATGAGGGAACATCCGCAGGCCTTCTAGAAAATTATAACCCCGCACACGCGTACTGAAGACTCCCAAGATGACGTCACTACAACACTATCACGAATACAGTGGAAGGAAACAGGATTCGTATATTGGTATCCAGATTGCATTTGGTAATGTTATGTAGCTACCCATTGGTTGCTGAGTCATTAAACAATAATAATGTTGCACAGTAATTTTTAAATATAGCATCAAAGGTGTTATAAATACCTGTCATAAACTACTGGAGATGCAAACATAAGAAGATACTAAAGCTGACTATTGTCCCTCTTAGAATACATATTTTAAGGAAATCATAAATGTAATTATCTTTTCCGGGGTAATAATAGATTTAACGTGTAATGTAAACAAGCGTGGACGCCATCAGAAGTAGGTATACCTGGTTTTCTACAAGGTTAACTTCATTTTGTATATTTTAGATGGTAATCTTCGGGAAATAGTTTTAAAAAAACAGGGTTCACTAGAGGAAATTATTTGGAATTGGTTTTAACGATATAAAACAAGCGTTGAGATAGCAAAACGTATAAATAACGTTTATATGACGGGAAAGAAAAGGAACAAACGTAATGAGAATTAGCCCGGATTCAGTACATACAAAGAGACACACATAAATAAGATTTAATGATATGCAATATTTAATCAGTACTACATATAAAAATAAGATTAAAAAACAATGAAGAGGCAAAATCGAACTCAGTCGAAATCAACAACAGCAGTAACATTGGTTTCAAATTTTAGCACAAGGCCAGCAATTTCGGGGCAGGGGATCAGTCGATTAAATCGATCCCAAAGTTCAGCTGGTACATATTTTATCGACCCGGAAAGGATGAAAGGCAAAGTCAACCTCGTCTAAATTTGAACTCTGAACGTAAGGACGGATGATGTGCTGACTGTCATTTTGCCCAATGTGGTAGCGAATCTGCCAAGTGTCCACCTTTTCAACAACAGGAATTTTAGTCGAATTCAAAAATTATTTTCTTCCACTCTATTGCATATTCTGCGTCTTTTTATCGAGGGAGGTAAACAAACTGACGAGCGTTGGTTGATCAATAGGGACATTGACCTCATCATCGTTCTCCATGACAGTTTCGGTAGGAGCGTCTGCACGCAGAATACTCTCTGCTAACCATGCCCATCTTTGGGGGCCTGAAACAAGGCAGCGTTCTCAACACTGTTCTCCGTTTCCCTGGCGTCGATGCTCAACAAGATCCCGTGCGACTCTCCTGGGGTTGAGATCCTCTATCGCTTGCATAGCTGACTTTTCAAACTTGTACGCCTGAGATATAAAACTCAACCATCGTATAGCAGCGTCAGAAATATACAGAGTAGGAAAATTATAGAATTTTTTCTACCAGTGGCCTACCATGCAGAAAATAGTCAATAGAATATATATTATAGATATACAATTATATAAGAGGTGCCTTAACAGGACACCTAACATGCTAGAATGACTAGTCAAAATCCAATCCACGGTTAGAGATAATTTGGAAGGGAATGAAAAGTAAAAATAATTACCATGTTTTGTTACAAGACCATGGTTTAGAACTTTAATTAGCAAATAAAATAATTTGCTCGGCGATTTTCTCATCAGCGGGAACGCCAAAGATTAAAACGTAATCATGAGGCAAAATAGCGCATGTCTCATCATTATATATTATAATTTTTCAAATTCACCTCCCAAGCGCAGTTTTTATCGGCAGCAAATTAAAATGACGACTTCAAAATTACTAAAACCATATTAGGAGAAATATACAAGGTAGGAAAATTATAGAAATTTGTCTATCAGTGGCTTAGCATGCAGAAACTAGTCATTAGACTATACATCATACATATAAAGTTAGTGTACATTTAAACACATACGAGGTGCTTTGACAGCACACCTAACATGCTAGAGGGACCAGTCAAAATCCAAACCACTAATGCTAATTCAAGTTCGAAACGATGGTCCGGTGACAAAATATGTTAAATGCTTTTACTTTTCATTCCCTTCGAAATTACCCCTAACCGTGGTTTGGATTTTTACTGGTTCTTCTAGAATGTTAGGTGTCCTGTCAAGGCATCTCTTATGTGTTTAAATGTACACTAAATGTTTTTGTTTCTCATTGTGTTCGACGTTTTTGTTTGGTGTCCTGTACCTATATATGCATGGATATATGCATATAGATGTAGGTATGTACATATATGTATGTATATATGCATATGTTTTATTTATTATTTTGTTATTATATGATCGAACGCCACTCATCCACTTCCAAGTAAATTTTATCTTAATAATTATGATGCGCACTCTTAACTGTCTCACTCTTTACTGTCTCTCTCCCTCTCTTATTCTTCATTCTTTCTGGTTTTCTCGACCACCCTTCCCTATTCTTCTTCTCTCCCTTTAACCGTTCCTTTTCTCTTATTCCTCCTCCTCCTCCTCCTCCCTCTCGTCGCTGACATGTGACCAGAGGGCTACTTTCTATGTGACTACTGCCTTCAACAAGTATAGACGGCTTTACTGTCCCTCTCTTAACCCGTTATCTCAAGGCGTTCCACATAATTTTTCCTTTCGTTTCGGCTTAACAGCCCTTATCGTTTGTCTTTACTGTGTTATTCTCCTTGTCCTGTCTTTTACTGTTTTTATTTGAATTGTTTTTACTGTCTTGGTTTGTTTTTACTGTCCTGTTCTTGTTACTACTTTTACCCCTCCGCAAAAAATCCCAAATTTTATTTAATTTGCTTTCAGGGAAGGACTGTTTCAATGAAGTCGTGTCTTGCCCTTACCTTCGAAACACGGAGTAGACGAGCAGGGGCAGCTGAAGAAGGGGAATATTCCTTGTGTTGTATGTCTTGTACTCTGTTTCGTTGTTTGAAAAAATCTGTTTCCATGGTTTTATTTTTATGAGTTCGATTCTCATTGTTTTCGACGTTTTTCTTGTGGTGTCCTGTACCTATATATACATATAGATGTAGGTATGTACATATACGTATGTATATATGCATATGTTTTATTTATTATTTTGTTATTATATATATATATATATATATATATATATATATATATATATAATATATATATATATACATATGTGTATGTATGTATATGTACGTATAATTATGCATATATATATATATATATATACAAATATATGTATACATATATTTATATGCATGTATGTATATATATATATATATATACATATATATATATATATATATATATATATATATATATATATATATACATATATATATATACATTATATACCTGAGCGTGTGTAGGTTTAAGGGTCTGTTATTTCCTGCAGATTTGTTTATATTCTCACTTTTCTATTTAAAGTATAGAGTGCTCTGCTCTCAATGAACGATTGTGTAAGTCAACTTAGTTAAGAACAAAGAGCAAAATTTTTTTCTCCTAACATAGAGAGAACATTTATCTTCATTTTAGAGTTGCACCAGGTGTGCTGTAGAATTTGCTGAAAGGTATATGCCATGAGTTTCTAGTTTTCTTTTGTTTATACTAAACTGCAAATTTTAACATCAAAATGCACAACGTTTTGATGTCTTAACGTATTAAATTCGCCTCCACAACAAAAAGACGCTTGAATTTGTGACTTCAACATAGGTTACGTGGTATGACGCAGAAAAATGATACACACTCACACATATTTTCGTGTCTGTATGTATGTGTTAGTGTGTGTGTATTTGAGTGTTTGTGTGTGTCATAAAGCCGGAAGAATAATCCACTCTATTGCGATTTAAATCCTGCGTAGGCGTTGTCACGGTCTGTTTTGCGTGGAATATATGTCTAGGAAGTATATTTTAATATGCAATAGTATAAACGATAAATGTTGTTGCAAGTGTGGTGTACTAACGTGAAATAAACTCAGCTCTATGTGATTTACATATTGTTATAGAATAAGTAAATATATTGTTTGAAATGAAGGAACACCCAGGAATGCCTGCTTAATTAAAGAAAATATTTCCTTACATAGTGAAGTATTGATAAGTAACAGTGTCAAAAAATTTAATTATTTTTTCTTTGGTCACGAATGCTATTTCCTATTTGTTTCTACCTTGGAATCAAAGGAAATGACTGCCATTCCCTTCATTCAAACTTTGTCTTTGTGACATTGATATCAATGTTTTGAAAACAGACCTACTTTTCATTATATTTGAGAAAGATTTAACGTCAAGTTGCTGAAGCAAATATACTGCCATAGCAAAAATTCTGTTCAATACCAGAGATTTACTTGTATGTTGCTTGACCTTATCCACTTGACCATGTACCTTAGTGGTTAACAATATGTGCATTACTGACCATAGAAATGTGTTGAGAGGGATTCTTTAGGGTTTGAATAAATGTAACAAAGGCATAGTTTGAAGGAAATATTAGCCATTTGCTCTACATTATCTAATGGTAGGCAAAGAGGAAATATCAGCTGCTGCCCAAAGAGAAAATCGTGTTGCATGTATATCTAATTACATCAATGTTAATACTAAGAATTTGAGTTTCACAAAACTAAAAATATCAGTCCTGATCATGGAATTACAGTTAATATCTATAAAAACGCTATCAAAAAGACGTTTACCGTGTGACGACTATATATGTTCCCATCCCTGCATGTGGTGCATACATGCAGAATATATGATCTTATATGTGTGTGCAAACGGTGACACATGTGCATAATATATGCATACCATACTGCACTCGTATCGTAGTCTGAATTACTGTGACAAATTTCTTCTTCATTGGTGATTAATTCAAAAAGATAAATCAAGAAATCATATATATAATCATAAACACATCTATCTATCTATTTATCTCTCTCTCTCTCTCTCTCTCTCTATATATATATATATATATATATATATATATATATATATGTATGTATGTATGTATATGGAAATTATTCATACAGATATGCGCGCCCACAGAGACAGATACGCACATATTGTTCTATTTCGGGACGGTCATTTTTTTGCCAAATAAACACACGCACTATATATTTTTTCTTCAATCGTTTATTATTTTAACTCATCACCGTTACCCGGATATCTTTAGTCACGCATCTGTAATCTCTTCAACTAGACATTTTGTTTTCATGTATGTTCTTGCTCCTCCACCTTCAATATCTGTTTCAAGACACAATTTCACATCAGTAATCTTGCAAACCAAATTGACAAACGAAATGCATATATATATATATATATAATATATATATATATATATATATATATGCGTGTGTGAGAGTGTGTGTGTGTGTGTTGTGTGTATGTGTGTGTGTGTGAGCGTGTGTGTGTGACGAATAGGCTCAGCATAATGGAATAGGAGCTTTCTTTATATTTTCAAAATATTTCCGTATAAAAAAAAGTTTAAAATATACGTGTTTGTTTGTGAATGCATGTAATATGTATGTACGTATATCGTTATATATATAAGAACGCTTCTATTATTCACTGACACTTCCCTCCTATATATTTGTATTATCAAATGGTTTTGCCATAATTTTTTCGCTTAACACTTTTCATTATATGTAAATACATGAATAGTAGGATTGCAATTACTTCTAACAATCATGGAGGAATTACAACCGTGTTTCGTGGTCTGCTAACACAACAGTTCTTTTATAGGATCCTGTTAGCTCAAGACATCATCAGGAGGAACCACACCGGTTTCGGCCCCTACTTCTCTACCGTTTTGACTCCCCCCCTCATCCTTCGGAGGTGTCATCAGCTCTGGGTGCATGTCTTCTTTCTTCTGTTCCCTGGCCTCTTCGATGTATCGTCACCGAGTGTCAGCCGGTGACTGACTGATTTGTCAAAATTCTCCCTTTAAAATCCTGCCCTCAGACTCAAGCAGGCAGCCCCAGCAAGTTGTCATGTGACAGTGTCTCACCTTAACTGACATTTCAGCATTACATTTCCACTAATTTCCTTGTATAAAATAAATAACTAAAGAATTGAGTAAACGTTAGTATTAATCGTTCATATATGAACTGAACATTCATCTGAATTGTTTATATTCCACAGCATCGTTACATATGAGTCTCTTTCAATTAGTGCCAAATTTTAGTATATTACTTTCATACGTTAAGCTAAAATCTATTTAAAAACCGGAATATGTATATCTCTCTCTCAGTTAAATAATTTAGTTTTACCTTATTTATTCCAACTAATAAACAATATTATTCCTAGGTTAATTTTCTTATAATAAATAATCATTAAGGTAAAAGTGTCCACGAGTAGTAAGCGTAGGTGTATATATGTGTATGTATATATATATATCTGTGTGTATACGTATATATATATATATATATATATATATATATATATATATATATATATATATATATATATATATATATATATGTAATATATATGTATATCAGGGGCATATGTTCAGGGAGTTCATGATAATTATTAACCTTACTCATTAATATAATCACAAACTATAATGGAAAACTTTTGTTGTACCCCTGCTTAAAATTTGGTGGCGGGTGTCTTGAAATACCATTGCACACCTCACAGCACATTCTATCATACTATGGTACCGGCCACATTGTATAATAATGGGAAAATAGCAAATATAAATTATTGTTAAGGGTATGTGAGAGCTTTGACAGTACGGTCACATGTTCGTTGTACGTTTAAATTAATTTAAAATTTCTAAACTAAAACTAATTCTTTGCACAATTATTTTTTCTTACAATATCATTATATTAACGTTGATCTTAATTAGTATTCAAAAAAATAATACACTTTTAGAAGTCAGAAACAAAAGTTCAGGTAAAATTCTGAAAGTTTTTATGTTGCTATTTTACTCAATGAATTTTGTGATCTTCGTTTTGCGGTTTAGTCATTTTATTTAAAATGTCATAAGTGTTGAGCTCAAATCCATTCACAGTCACAGAAATACGCACGTTCAATTTAATATCCGGTCATTATGTACTGATTAGTAACAACATTTAAGAGCTTCGTAGCCTAAATCGTGACTTGCGAAAGAAATTTGAATGATTTAAGTTTGAATTAATATATTTTGGATTACATTATTTAAATTTGGGTGTTCTGATTTGAATTCCGCATAGGTGGCTTTTGAGTTTCATCATTTCGGGTCGATAAATTAAGTACCAGTTGCATACTGCGGTCGGTCTAAGCTACTGGCTCCCGTTAACAAATTTAAGGTCTTGTGGTTCTCGTAGAAAGGATTATTTACATTTTTTGGATCCCGCATTTTGAATAGAAATACACAGTTTGTATGTTATGGCTAATCTGAGTAACGCTAATGTTAATCATATGCCGCTCATATATATGTGTGTGTCGGTGTGTCGATGTGTGTACACAACGCTATATCCAAATTTTAAAAGTATATATGCTGTATAAATTTATGAATAGAGCAGTGCGGATCAGGTCAATAGGTTATAAATGTATGTTCTCCGTAAGTGCCATTTGATGATTCAAATAATGATTGCAGCAATAAGATATACGGGAGAACACTAACGGGGACTTTCATATTTTAAATGACGAATACAGTTCAGCTGTCATTCTTGACGATGATTGATGTGTTTACTTGTCAAAGAAATAACAATGGATATAAATCATAACACACTAACCCGAATGTACATAGACATAGTAACAAGATATCACATATGCTGACAAACACACACACGCGCACGCTCACACACACACGATTAATAATGTTTAGGTTTTATGCGACGTTCTTTAATATTTAAAATTTTGGAACAACGCTAGCGAATTTGGGAGTTGTAGTAAGTCGATTATATTGACTCCAGTCTTGACGTGGTACTTATTATACCTATTTCTTTATTACCGACAAGGGGCTAAACAAAGAGGGGACAAACAAAGACAGACATAGGTATTAAGTCGATTACATTGACTCCAGTGCGTAACTGGTACTTAATTTATCGACCCCGAAAGGATGAAAGGCAAAGTCGACCTCGGCGGAATTTGAACTCAGAACGTAGCGGCAGACGAAATACCACTAAGCATTTCGCCCGGCGTGCAATCGTTTCTGGCAGCTCGCCGCCTTGGGGTACTTTTTATACCACCCCCAAAAGGATGAAAGGAAAATTCGAGCTTGCCGGAATTTGAACTCATAATGTGAAGACAGAAAAAACGCCGATAATCATTTTACCTGACGTACTAACGATCTTACCAGCTCGCCACCTTCAAAATTTATTTAAAATTTAATTGTCTGTGTGCATTAGCACTCAAGGTAAAATGCCTAGCAGCATGTCGTGTGACCTCACGTTCTGAGCCCCAATTCCGCTGAGGCCGAATTTGCCTTTCGTCCCTTCGGAGGTTGATAAAATAAGTACTAGATGAGCACTGCGGTTGATGTAACTAATTTCACCCTCCCCCAAATTTGCTGGTCTTGTGAAAAAATTCGAAACCAATAATAAATTGAAAGTGTGCAGGAGTGGCTCTGTGGTAAGTAGCTTGTTAACCAACAACATGGTTTCGGGTTCAGTCCCACTGCGTGGCATCTTGGGCAAATGTCTTCTGCTATAGCCCCGGGCCGACCAATGCCTTGTGAGTGGATTTGGTAGACGGAAACTGAAAGAAGCCTGTCGTATATATATATATATATGCATGTGTATGTGTGTGTGTTTGTGTGTCTGTGTTTGGCCCCCCTAGCATTGCTTGACAACCGATGCTGGTGTGTTTACGTCCCCGTAACTTAGCGTTTCGGCAAAAGAGACCGATAGAATAAGTACTGGGCTTACAAAGAATAAGTCCCGGGGTCGATTTGCTCGACTAAAGGCGGTGCTCCAGCATGGCCGCAGTCAAATGAATGAAACAAGTAAAAGAGAGTGCATAATGATTAACGTCATTTCGTTCGTCTTCATGTTCTGAGTTCCAATTTCGCCAAGGCCGACTCGAGTTTCATACTTTCGTGATCAATTAAATATGTACGAGTTGAGTACTGAGGTCGATGCAAACAACTCAGCAAGCTGAGGTTATTACTCAGTATGTTTTGTACTAGATATAGTGGTCCTAAATATTGGAATTTCTACAAGAAAAACTCTGGGAATCACTACGATCATTAGACAGTCAGTGTGTGCATATGCGATTATAGCTGTTCATTACTTTAAAGTATTTTCCCCATAAGTTATCTTTTGATTACACTTTTCATAAACTGTTTTTTAAATATCGATGTGCTTTGTGCATATATATTTCCTCGTCCTTCTCTTCTCTTCCTTTCTGAATTTTTCCTATATTTTCACGTTTAAATCTTATTTAAACTATGTATTTTTTCACGTTTTTCGACATAGTAACTCTACATTTACCAGCTTCAATTTTTCTTTAACAACAAAGACTTCTGCATTTTCCCCCATCTTTCTACTTTCTCACCTCACAATCGGGTTTATCTCTCCATTTAACGCCAACCAGCCACCTTCAACCTACATAGCTCTGGGCACATTGACAGTTTCTTTAGAAATACACTATTCTATACAATGAAACAACTTCTCGCCTCTTCCTCTTTACCAAACTCATCCCTATAAAATTACAATCGCTTCTGACTTCTAACTTTTTCTTTTCTCTCTTTTACCCCAACCTTCTGTCACACTTCTTTTTTGATGAATGAATTTTTCGATGAATGACTTTTTTGATGAATCCGAAACGTCAAGCAAAATTTCGTTTTATTTTCCCTTTTTAAGCGTGAATCTAATAACATCTTTGTAAATGCTAGTCTCTCGTGATTGATTTTTTCATATATATATATATGTGTGTGTTTATTGAGCGAAAACACCTAAAAGCTCCACGAGGCTCCGGCAGGAGGTGGTGATCCCTGCTGTACTCTTTCACCACTCTAAAAGGCGGTGCTCCAGCATGGCCGCAGTCAAATGACTGAAACAAGTACAAAAAAAAAATATGTCCATATATATATACCCACACACACACACACACATATATATATATATATGTGTGTGTATATATGGACATATATATGTGTGTGTTTGTATGTTTATCTATACACACGTCAGCACACACACACACACACACATATATATATATAAATATATATATATATATTTATGTATATGTTTACATACACATATATAATTGTTGTTGTTACGTACCATTTCCAAAAGGAAATTATTCTTTGAAATCTGGTTTACATATCTCAACGGAAACAGTAGTTAGTGTAAGCTATAGTTTGGATGACAAATTGTTCTCTTCCACTCTGTGTTTCGTCTGCTAGTAGCTTTAACAACACGCTTTGAAATAAGTAGAGTAAATGAAACCAAAACTGCTTTCGTCAAACAAAGAGAAAAAACCATACAGATTTGTAAAGGCTTGCAGACATTTAATTGAGCTAGTTCTTGCTGAAACCTACAGACATAATTAATGTACCAGGGCCAAGATATAACGAAAGTTCCAAAATAACAAATCATTTGATCACGGATAATATTTTGTTGCATGTATATGATAAAATATTTCAAATTATTCTAAGACTAAAAACAAAATATAAAGCATACAACTAGTTTAAAACAAGAATCCCGGCATCTACTATTAAAGTTTTAAAATATATACATAAATATATGCATAAAAAATAATTCCCACTAAAGAGAATAATTGCTGACCCCTTACACCAGGACAAATATTTTAGATTGTACTCGTTCAATGAAATAAACTGCTGACATAGAAATAGTTGAACAAATGTACATTTAAACAATTAAATCCAGATCTTTTGATATGCTCATTAGCGCAGTTAACGAGTGTAGAACCTTTGATCACTGAAAATTTTACGAATGGGAATTGAAATTATACATACATTGTTCAAAGTTCTTTGAAAAATTCTGTCACTGTAGCAAAGTCACTGGTCCCCCTCTCTATACACACATACACGCACATATGTAATATATATATATATATATATATTATATATATATATATCAATAGATACATACACTGTTTATATATATATATATATATATATATATATATATATATATATGTAAATAAATCAATAGATACATACATAAGTGTTATATATATATATATATATATATATATATATATATATATATCTATATATATATATATATATATATATATATATATTAGAAGGTTTGGAGATGACGTACAGGTATATTGTATTAGAAGAAATGAAGGTACTCAGAATTCAAAGGATTTTATATTTACAGATATTTATTTGTATGTTACATGTTTTTATACATCGTATATCAGATATCATATATAGCGCTTTCGTCCATTCTAGTGGAGTCGTGAAGTTCAATTTGACGACTCCACTAGAATGGACGAAAGCACTTATATATGATATATGATATATGATGTATAAAAACATGTAACATACAAATAAATATCTGTAAATATAAAACCATCCGAAATTCTGAGTACCTCATTCCTTCTAACACACACACACACACATACATGTGTATATATATATATATATATATATATATATATGGGGCGTGACAAAATAATGGAGACATCTTAAAATTTCAAAGAAATGTATTCTAATATGGAGTAGGTTCGCCTTTGGCAGTAATTACAGCTTGAATTCTACGAGGTATGGACTCATACAAAGTTTGAATTATCTCCAAAGGAATTTTTTTTCCATTCTTCAGCTAAAACAGTCTCTAGTTGTGGTAGTGATGATGGTGGAGGATATCGACTCCTTACTTGCTTTTCTAAAATGCGCCATAAATGTTCATTACTATTGAGATCTGGGGACTATGGTGGTCAGATAAGATATACAACTTCACCAGAATGTTCCTCGTGCCATTCAGTAACAACTTTAGCTGTGTGAATTGGTGCATTATCAACCTGAAATATTTCGTTTCCCTCCGGAAACAGTTCCCAAGCCATAGAATGAATTTGAGCAGATAAAATGTTTAAATAGTCTTGACTATTAATTGTGCCATGAAGGGAAACCAAAGGGCCAGCGGATTTCCAAAGTGTACCTCTCACTAGATCATCATAGATCCTCCTCCATGTTTAACAGTTGGAAGAAGGTAGTTCCAGATCAAGTGCTTCTTTTGGCTGTCTACATACGTATACGCGACCAGTGGTCGGAAATAAGGTAAAGCATGACTCGTCCGATTAAATAACATTCTTCGACTGCTCTAGGGACTAATTCTGTAGGTTTTTACTCCTATCTAAACGCTTTGCAACGTTTGTCTTTGAAAGTAGGGGTTTTCTGCTTGCAGCCCTCCCGTGGAATCCAGCTTTGTGAAGCTCCCGGCGAACAGTGCTTGTACAAAATGGTTTATCGAGGTGGTAATTAAGCTCTGCAGTAATTTTAGGAGCTGTACTTATGTGATCCTTTCTAACAATTCACCTATCTGACGGTACCTATCTAAAAGTCTCGGTTTTCTTCCGAAGTTTTATTTCGACGAGGAAGTTGTCATCACTTTCTCAAAGGCAGTCATTACTTACAAGACAGTGGAAGCACTCCGTCGGTTACGACGATGAGGGTTCCGGTTGATCCGAATCAACGGAACAGCCTGCTCGTGAAATTAACGTGTAAGTGGCCGAGCACTCCACAGACACGTGCACCCTTAACGTAGTTCTCAGGGATATTCAGCGTGACACAGAGAGTGACAAGGCCGGCCCCTTGAAATACAGGTACACCAGATACAGGAAGTAAGAGCGGAGTGAGAGAAAGTTGAGGCGAAAGAGTACAACAGAGGTCGCCACCACCCCGTGGCGGAGCCTCGTGGAGCCTTTAGGTGTTTTCGCTCAATAAACACACACAACGCTCGATCTGGGAATCGAAACTGCGAGTCCGCTGCCCTAACCACCGGGCCATTGCGCCTCCACTTTCAAGACAGTACTGCTTCATACACCAAACATTTCGGATGCTTTCGTTACGCTAGAGCCTGCCATACGAGCACCATATATATATATATATATATATATATATATATACATATATTGCGACTGTGGAGGCGCAATGGCCCAGTGGTTAGGGCAGCGGACTCGCGGTTGTAGGATCGCGGTTTCGATCCCCAGACCGGGCGTTGTGAGTGTTTATTGAGCGGAAACACCTAAAGCTCCACAAGGCTCCAGCAGGTGGTGGTGGTGAACCCTGCTGTACTCTTTCGCCACAACTTTTTCTCTTTCTTCTGTTGGCCTGCTCACTTAGCCAGTGGGGTGGCGTCATTTGAAGGCTAAAACAATGCGAAGCGCATTGTGACCAGCGATGTGTAGCAACATCTGATGGTCTGGTCGTAATATAAAACAAAATATATATGTATGTATAGAATTATAATTGAGCAGATGAACTGAATAGATAAGTGACTTCTATTTAAGTATATGTATTTGTGCAAAATGGAAAAACGTGAAGTTGCAGAGAATACGGCTGTAAGTTTCAAGGTTCACTAATATAAGGGAAATTTGTGCAACATAACAAAGATGGCTTGGATTTTTCTGATCTGATACATAGTAGTTAGGATGAGGAAGCTACATTGTACATGCCATCCTGTTCGTGTTATATAATGTTGGTTGGTATATAATTCGTATTAAGTATGGTGACTACTTTCAAACATTAAATGACTTTATTACAGTCTTCGTCTTCAATTGTGACATAATTCTTTGACAACTGTCAAAGTATCTTTAAATAATAATGAGCATGTACTGAGATTTTCTTTTTCCGGTTCTAAAACGTCAGTGTTTCACAAGTCGAGCCGTCAATGTGACATTTATCGTATCGGTGCTCTGAATTTGGTATTCTGACACACATGTCTAAGCTGTAGACTGGATAGTAGATTAAAACATAAGTTTAATGTTGTTGAGTAAATTTCTTTTACATCATTTTTTCTGTAGGCTCTGTGACGGCCAACTGTAAATCTAATCTTTCTTTCCCGACAATAGTCAGGCAATAGTTGCAGTAGTTGTGGTTGTAGGATAATTTCAGGAACATAAGGGGAAGCACGCTTCTAGAAGTAGTGGCCGTCTTGTAGAGGATGATGTTGATGTTACCTCCTGTTATGATATTGGCTTCGAAGTTGAGTAGATAAGGAGGTACTGTGTGGGACAGAAGTATTCAAATTTAGAAGAGATGGTGATGTGGTTCGACATATGAGAACACGGTTTGAGGTGTAGTTTGAGGACCTTTTGCCTGAAGCCATCTAAGTTGTGTTTGAGTGAATTACTAACTTTGCATGTCTAGTATCATGGCAACTAAAGCTTCTGCAAAGGTTTTGACGTGGACGCTTTAGGACTCGAGAGAGAAAAAAACAAAAATTGATATAAGGGGTATATTTAAATAGCGGTCCCTAACTGTGTCTGATGCAATGAGGATAGAAAGCATAAACTCTATATTTGCCATTCCACCTTATTGAGCACTTCCTTGTGGAACAGCATCCAGACGCGATGTAGTCTTTTATCATGCAAAATTGTAAATACTCAACTTAAATAGCTGATTTAGGATTTCTACAATCTGAAAATCCGACAACCCTAAATCCTAAATCAGCTGTTTACAGTTGAGTATTTACAATTTTGCATGATAAAAGACTACAGTGCGTCTGGATGCTGTTCCACAAGGAAATGCTCAATATGGTGGAATGGCAAATATAGAGTTTATTCATTCTATCCTCATTGCATCAGGCACAGTTAGGGACCGCTGAGAAATTGTTGACAAAACTGAAGTGGGAGTGGCCACATAAACAGAAAAGCTGACATGACTAACAAGGCGCGTTCCAGAATTTTCTCTGGACTTTCCATTCTGGAAGCAATCGATCCTGCCATTGTGCTTTTCTGTTCTACCTTCACGTGTCCTCACCTCGAACATTGCTGTCATTGTCTCTCTACATGAAATACCATATTAAAATTGAAACACCCCAGTGATCGTACACACACACAGACATTCTTCCCCCCCACCCCCGCGCACACAAACACAGGTCTTGGTTCCTGAGATCGGCTTCAGAAGCTTAGAAATGATCCTCTCTCTCCAACTCTGCTGTAAATGCTATACCACTTGTGTAGTGTGGAAAATAGTCTTTCAACATTGCCCAAATGATGTTGACATCATCTTTAAAAAATCCATCCAAGTCTTGGACCTCGTCCCATCCATCCTTTACAAAAATTATGCTCGTGTTACATTGCGACATTATAACAAAATCAGTTCAACTGAACAGACTCTAGTTTTTAAAAAATATTATGTCAAGACACATTAGGGAAGAAAAACGATTCCTGGATGAATACTACCAACAGTTTCCATATGAACCATTTCCATCTGGATATACTGGGTTGGCAAGAAAATAATTTCGGTTTTTAGCTGTGACCTCTCAATTCGGAGAAGTGGCTGCAGTGCGTGGATCTCCCTTTTGTACTTCTACTTACGCCCTCTATCGGGTAAAATGACTTTAAATACTCTGCGGAGGAACATAGTCATGGCCACTTGAATTTGAAATCGTATTCTTTATGTAATTAACCAAGATTCCTGACCATAATTAAGGATACCCACGAACACGGAATTGAAGACTAAGTGGCTTCTTCCCATTGCTGAAGGTTGAAACTGGGGCATAACCTATATTCACTAGCTCCTGAAATTAGAACATTTCATTCAGCCTACTCCTTTCCATGGCCCCGGACGTACTTGAAAATCTCCTATTTCAGTGGAGCTCACTCCAATGTAGAGGGCATGGTGGTGGCTTACTTTAGAAGTGGGGGTGCCCCAGTTTTCGTAACACTGATTATAATTCCTACCGAGCAGCATTTCGGAGAAAATTTATCAAATACATATGGGAGATCAACTCTGATTTGTTGAGTAGCACCAAGTCATCTGCAAATTGTAGCCGACTGATCTTTTATCGACCCTCAAAGGATAAAAGAAAAGTCGGCCGCGACAGAATTTGAACTCAGAGCACGGAGATAGGCGAAATTCCGTTAAGCATTTTAACCGGCGCGCTAACAAATCTGCTGGTTCGCCGCCTTCTATAAATATATTTATTTCCCTATATACATACATACATACTTACAAACATACATATATACATACATACATACACACACATACACACAGACACACACACACACACACATTTATTTGTATCAGCTCAGGGCTGCGCCCATGCTGTTTACAGCGCCGTTAATATATATATATATATATATATATATATATATATATATATATATATATATATATATATATAATATATATATATATATATATATATATATATATATACATATATATATATTTAAATATATATATGTATGGATGCATGTGTGGAGGGACATGGCCTGGTGATTAGAGCAGCGAACTCGCGGTCGAAAAACGTGAGTTCGAATCTCAGACCGGGCGATGTGTGTGTTTATGAGGGAAACTCTTAAGCCCAACGCGGCTCCGGCAGAAGGTAATGGTGAACCTCTTCTGACTCTTTCGCCACAACTTTCCTCCTGCATCTTGCAGCTCACCTGCGACGGACCGGCGTCCCGTCCAGGTGAAAAACCTATATGCCAAGGAAACCGGGAAAACCGGCCCTTATGTGCCAGGCATGGCTCGAGTAGGAACAAACAATATATGCATGTACATACAATTCTATAAATATATTCAGGTGTGTGTATTTGGGCGTTCTTATTCGTATTTTTGTGTCTGTGTTTCTGCTTGTGTTGGTGTGTGTTTCTAGGGCCAAAGTACTCAATTCATGTTATAGAGCATAATTATATCTATTCTGCTGATGCCATTAGCTACACCTTGAATTCCACGATTGTTCGATTAATCAGATTACTATATTAATCTATTATGAAGAAAATGGAATACATAACACTGCCTAATCAATCATATTAAATATATTATA
>NC_043004.1:47314444-47326944 GCF_006345805.1 Octopus sinensis | reverse complement strand
TGTGTGTGTGTGTGTGTGTGTGTGTGTGTGTGCGTATGCAAATAATAAGGAAAATTATAATACTTAGATGGAATTTACAAACATTTAATGCATCGCTACGCGCGTTTGCACAAGTTCATTGACTTAAAATCACAGTCCGTATTCCTGGGATGATTACAGTGTGTTCTGTAGTACCCGTGGACATCCGGTTGATCACCCTCATTGATTCATTTTTGTTCAGGCGATATAGTATTAGTTGATGTACAACAGAGAGATTATCATCCCTTTATACCAGTATGAAGGCCAAGCGAGTGTTATGGCTTTCATAATCTTTCGAGGTCGATAAATTAAATACCAGTTGCGTACTGGGGTCGATCAATTCGCTTGACTCCCTCCGCAAAAATGTCGGACCTTGTACCTAGAGTAGAACCCCCCCCAAAAAAAACCCCACAATTGTCTGTGTTTTCTATTACTTCAGCCTACGTTTTGTAATTGTTAGTTTCGTACATTCCTACAAAAGAAGAACAAAAAAAAATCATGCATATTTTGACTTGCTCGTGTTTTTGTTTGCTTTAGTTTTCGCTTGTTTCGTACATACTACTTATTTAGTTATAGAGAAGATTTTGTAACAGCATATACTTGTATATGACAACCTAATTCCCAGTATTCGTGGTAAATATAATATTTCTTTTACAGATTTCGGGTGGTGTATTGTAATGCTGGCTGGCTTGTCATTAATTCATTTAACGTCTAGTTGAGAATACTAAAACTATAAAACAGAACTGCAACATTTTGAGACTAGATGGCAATTATGCAAGTTTATGCGTTTAACTGTTTTAAGAATTAATCGAATGCGTCTATAATATCTCTTACTCACCTTTTATTTTATTAGTGTATGTTAAAGTCTGTCTTGTCTATTTATTTCTAAATCTCTCTTTATTTCCATGATATTACTCTTTGTATTCAAGTTTACTGTCTTCAAATTTACATTGGTGAATTTTGTTAAACATTTATCGAATCTATAAGAAAATCCATGTATCATTATTATTATCATTATTGTTGTTGTGGTTGTTGTCGGCGGCTATTTAAGACGCGTTTTTCAGAGCTCCGTAACGCTGGTTTTTGTTATTTCTTCAAGTTTATTGACTGTTTGTTTTGTTTTCCGAACCCCTTTTGGTGTGCAGAAGGGGTTCTTTTGTTGAAAATTTCCCCCTATTCGGGACGAGTTTTGGACTTTTTGTTCATTTACAATATTTCTTGCTTTCCGTTTGACGAAAAAAAAAACCAAAAAAAACCAACATGGCTTCTTCTGTCGAGGGGAGTGGTAGTGGCTGTTCTGACGAACAGTACTGTGAAGAGTTCCTGCTTCTGAACAGCACAAGTACGAACATCACTAACAGCAACAGCACTAACAAGGAAAATGAAAATGGTAAGCCAAAAAAAAAAAAAAGACCACCGCCAACGTCACCACCGACATGGACAGAATAAACATTAACGAAAAGGAAGAATCGAACAAGAAAAACAATAACAAACAAAGCGGCAACGGGTCCGCCTCGGCGGCGATACTAACGAAATAAATGTATGCTGGCTGCTGGCGGCTGTCCTCTATGATATAGAGGATAGTGCCAGAATACTGGAGGTGCATAAATTGCATCAACAAAACTGGGCGGCTCAGGGATTAGAGCTTCTTGTTCAAATTGAACAAGAGGCCATAAACTCTATCCCTGACACCATAAATATATCAGACGGTACGGGACTGCCCGTAGCCGTGGAGCGCAGGCGTCCGAAATGCTAGTTTTGTGGGAGCGACCAGCACCTGAAGGTCGACTACCCGCAACTGACAGTAGAAGCGGGTCACCTCCAGTGCAGCAGCAGCAGAGAGCAATGCCATCACACTCAGCAACTGCGACGCCGCCTCCAACAGTCACCAGGGTACTACCAACACCAACACTGGAGGGAATGACACCACCAGCCGGAGTGCCGCAAACAGCCGAAGTGGCACAGCCGGTCGGAGCACCACCACCAACAACAATATCAGTCGGTGTACCACCACAGCTACCAGCCGGAGTACCACCGACAACATCCGCAGTACCACCACCTCTAACAACAACAACAACAACAACATATGGACACTCCCCAAAATGAACAGCCAAAGAATATCTCCCTTTCCGATCAAAACTACTGGGACTGTTTGAGCATTGAAATCGAGAAGGGGAAGTGGCAAACTGTCCCCCTCCCAAAAAAGAAAAAAAAAAACAACAGTGGAAGTAAAGAGGGGGGGCTGCAGAGGGGAGGAAATTCCCATCAGCAGCAATGCACACAACAACAACAACGGCAGCAGCACAAACACCACCAACCTTACAGCCATGGAAACCGACAACACAGACCCCATAAAGACCCAGGCACCACAATGGAAGATACATACAGATTTTAAATGCAACAAGAAACATACATTTGAAACTAAACTCTCCAAATGCTGTTGGGTCTTTCCCAAAGACTTTCTCCAAAAGATTGAAAAAAATCTCGTGGAAACGTCCACAACAAAGACCAAGGTGACAATACTGCCATACGATGGCAAGTAGAGCTCTTCTCTAAATTTATTTTTACAATGGTCATGATCAGAATAGGCTGTGTAAATGTCAGTGGCCTCGGGTCGCCTTGGAAACAAGGTCCCCTTTTAAATGACCTGAGGTCCCTTAGTGTAGATGTTGCAGCCATCAGGGCCCTGATCACCTTTTTCGGTGGATACGAGAACTACCTATCTACGTCGGTGTTGGTACTGCGGTGTTTTCCCGCAAGGGTCTGGATTTGAAAATAAAGGCAGTCTTCCTGGAATGTTGGTGGAACTAAATGTGAACAGTAGTGACCGCGGTGCTTTGAGACTGGTGGCCGCCTATGCTCCGACAGGGGCAGGGTGATCTGATTACCTCAAGCGTCTGGAGGTTTTCCTGGGAACGTCTCGGTTTTTAGGATTAGTAGGGGATTGGAACGATGTCTCGTATGGACATTTTAAATGCATGGGCGAATGAGATAGGAGAGGGGCTGCAAAAGCCTCAAAAACATGCTAGCACGTTTTCCATTGTGTGACAGGTACCGACTAGATTACTCGAATGTGCCAATGTGGACTTGGACAAACTGTATCGGGTCATCTAGATCGTATCTTGAGAGGGTATTTTGTAGGCCAGCGGATAAGGATAATATAGGGTGTCCACAAATTCACAAGGTCAGATACACTGACCACAAATTTGGGATCAGTACGGTCGACTTAGATTGGCTTCATAGACATGGTCCTGGTTACTGGAAGCTGATCACGTCGTTACCAGCATGACAAGCTTATAGAAACCGGATTAGCAACTTAGTTAAGCGGGCGTTGACGGGTGCAATCTTCAACAACAGCTGGTGATTTGCTCTTCAAACAGCAATTAGATTAGAATCGGTTAAGTTTAGCAAGGCATTAGCGGCAGAAAGAAATGGAATAGAGAGAGATTTAGTTAGAAAGTTAGATTAGGCGCTTATGAGAGGCATCGCAACTGACGTGTTGGCGGCCAGATTGGACCTCAACTACTATTTCGACGCCAAACACGAAGGATGCATTGTCAAAGCTAAGATACGTTTACTAAGCGGAGAGAGAACGAAATTGTCACGATGGACCCGCGTGGCGGAGGCGAAAAGTGGCAATAAAGCCACCGTTCGGTCTTTGGTGGACCAGAGCGGATGCATGGTGTTCGAGACGAAACAGATGCGTGCGGCTTTTCAGAGGCACTTTACTCGACTGTTGGTGAGGAATAGTAGGACGGATAAAAGGGCAGAATTCGGTGTGTTTTCTGGACGGCCTGCCACGACTCTCGGCGAACGGACCGGGGTGCTACGAAAGGCCGATAACAACCGCGGAAATAAAGGAAGCAATGAGGCGTTGCACCGGATTTGGATGATCTACCCTACGAGTTTTATGCGTCGATGCCAGACTAGTTTGCGGGTCTCTTAGCAAATGTCTACTGCAACTGGCATCAACATGGGAGAATTCCTACTTATTTCTGTCGAGGTGTAGAGCCACTGCTGAGAAAGGACCCAAACAAGGGGGGGGGCGGCGTTATAATGAATTTCAGACCCATCACTCAAGTCAATGGAGAGTTGAAGATTCATTGAGAGGGTGGGTAACAAAGCTCGCATGTGTGGGGCTTTGATAAATTTAAATCAATGTAAAGCTTTTGATAGGGTCGACCATCAATATTTGACAGCTGTCCTCAGGGTAGCTGGTTTAGTTTCAGTTTCAACAGCCACTTAATGGAGGCTGAGTATGCCGTGGTCACTGATGCGCTGACATGTGCTGAGGTTGCGGCATCTGCAGCGTTTCCTTGACGGTAAGCAGGTGTGGTCACCGTTTGTAAGACACGCTTTTCCACAGCTCGTCACTTTGACTGAGCTGCAATCCTGGATTAGGCGTATGCCGAGGAGGGGCGCTTGGCACCTCGAGTGCCCTGAAGCGCTCACAGCACTCCTCCAGGCGGGCATTGCGGTCGGTGGTAGTTCTCTCTAGCGTTCTATAGAGGGATAGTGGAGGGAAAGTGCGACAACGTCCTCGGGGAAACTCTGGGTGTCGATGAAGATCAACTAACCGATCTGTTTCAGAGAACTTTCGGTCTTGGGACTTCCAGAAAACCATTGACTGGCATTGCTACTGAGGGGCGCTGCCTGTTAGAATTAAACTTTCCAGGCAGGGATGTGCTGTCAGCTGGGCCTGCCCGAGGTGCGCCCAGAACGCTGAAACCATTTTGCACGCCCTAGTCCTGTGACTGAGTATCTGACCTGTGGGTTTATGTCGAACACCTGCTGTCGCCTATGATACAGATCTGACTATCATCTGAATCCATTGTGAAGATTGCCCAGCCACCCATTTTTGGTCGAGAGGAGCAGGCAATTTTTATTTGTCTAGTTGCTGTAGCGAAAGTGGTATTATGGTGGATACGTTTGAAAGGGCGAAAAACAGGCACTTTCCTCTTTGGCCATGCATTCATCGACTTTTTCTGTCAGGTTTAACTTGAAAAGGAAGTTGAGTATGGAGAGGGAAGTGTTGCCTTGTATCAAGTTTGTTGAAAGGTAGGTGAACGTTGCAAGAATGGCCAGTGTGAAAGGACCAATTCTGAACGTGCATCTGTAAAAAGGGAATCAAAGGACTCTTACTTTGTTGTTCAGGCATCCGTAGCTTGTTTCGGTTTGTCCACGACGTCCTTTAGAACGTCTCCACTAATGAGAGTTTTAAATTGCTTAATTTTAATTGTTATTTATATTGTTTATACGTTGTAAATACCTTCTTTTATTATATCTTGTCTTTTATCTATGTCTTTTCATGTAATTTTATATGAGCCCTTGTGGCCAATAAACGAATTATTATTTGTTGCTTTTGGCCGTAAATCACACGTTCTGGAGATCCAGAAGCTGTTTAAAATTTTGTTGTCCCAATGTGTTAAAATTTTATTTTTATTCTGTAATTGTTGTTGCAAGCTAGCTGCCCGCCTAGGGAGCTATTTTTTGTTGAAAATCAAAGCCCCTAAAATATCAACAGTGGTAGTGACTGAGTGAGGAAGTGTGAGCGAGAGGTTGAACAGCGAATTCGACAAGGACTTCCCCGCCCTCAACACCACTATTTTTCCAGCACAGAAAAAGGAGGAGGAGAGGAAAGAAGGAAAGAATGATACTGCCACCACCAGCACCACTACCACAAACATGAACAGCAACAAATCAAGCAGTAATGGTTTTCTCTCGGCAGCGAAACAAGCTAAAGAAATAATAAATTTAACGACTGATGAAAAAAAAAAAATGCAAAAGAGGGAAGTAAACAATGTCTTCATTAACAACCCTCAAGATTTGATAAATCGAAAAACAGTAATCTACAGAATTTTAAATATAAAGAAGAAAAGGGTAGACCGAGCTACCCAACAACAATTGGACATGGCCTTGAAACCTGTTTGAACCAACAAAATGTATGTGACAAGAAGAAAACGCTTCGGAGCTGTGGAACAGAGTATTTCAATGGAGCAGGGGGCAAGAGAACATTCCACGGTGTCCCTGCAAACGGCGCGTTACCAAAATTAAAATTGGGAAGGTGCCCCCTGAAATAAATATATGTTGGCTGCTGGCGGCTGTCCTATTTGACACCGCCACAATACTGGAGGTGCATAAGTTGCATCAGCAAAATGGGTCGGGTTGGAGCTCCTTGTTCAAATTGAACAAGGAATTTAATACGTGGCCCGATAAACCTGTCTAACGGCACCAGACTATTCTTGCCTGCGGCGGGCAGGGTGCCAAGGTGCAACTTCTGTAGAAATGATCAACACCTCAAGGTTGACTGCCCCATATACAAAGAGGTACATCGGCCGCTACAAACAACACCGGTGCCGGAGCCACATCCAGTATAGTAACAGCAACAACAGCAGATACAGCAGCAGCAGGAACCAGTGGTCGCCGCATCACCAACATCAACACCATCACCACCAGCAACAACGACGGCGTCTCCAGCTGTCACCATGGCACCACCAACACCAACAACTAAGACACTAGCAGCCGGTGTACCAGCACTAGCAGCCGGTGTACCAGCACTAGCAGCCGGAATACCACTACCATCAGCCGGATTACCACCCCCACCAGCAGCAGTAAACCTCTACCGAAAGCTACTACAGCAGTAGCAGTAGCAACAGATGAACCCCAAAAAAGGGAGAGGGAAAATATTAAACAACCTTGCTGAGAAAGGAATACAGAAACTCAGACAAGTATATAATCTAACAACGATTAGAATTCTGCTGGTGTCTTTCAAGGAATATGGTCGCGAAGTGGATGAATTACATGTTTCTTTCCAATATCATAATGACTTTTCCGACGAGCATACTCTTAGTTGAATATATTTAAGCAACTGACTTGGGTTCACATTAGAATCATGGAGAGTTACTTTGATGCCTAATAAGATGTAAATGTGGTAGCGGTCAGTTAAATTACAATTTCCAGGCCACTTACATCAGGTCTTTACAATCACGAGATATCCACCAGAGTTTGTTGGCCAGGGTCAGATGGTGGGGTAGAATTCTCTTTTGAAGTCATGACTTTCACTTATGGACGGCCTTCTTACACCCACGCGAAAATAGTTGCTTCTAATAAATTACAACATATACTATACCCACAACATCTGATTCTGCACCATGAGTTGCAGGGTGGTCTGGGTTCTTCAAATCTCCAGAAAACGATTCACTGTAAATTTTATTATTTAGTGAGAGATTAGAACGGTATTTTGCATGCTCAGTGGAATGGTATGAGGTTAGCCGATAAGATGGTGAGCGTGTAAAAGCTTTGGAAAGCTGTTCAGTCCATTCCAACTACCTAATAGTTATCAATTCGATTTCCCCTAAGTAGTAAAATGCCTGATATGATACAAATTAGAGCTAGTTAAGTTAGTTATTAGCTCAAATGGGTGATGTAGTACGGTATTTCAAGAGTTTAAAATGGTCGGTTACAAAACATGATCGATCTTGATGGGATCACTGATGAACAACCGATGTTGAGTTGTCTTGAAGATGGTCATTAGAATAAAATTGATTCGTTTCAGCAAAGAAGAAATGAAGCAATGATCCATTAAACAGCAAGCTAGAGAAAGATATGGTGACAAACGATCTATCAGCAAGAATAACTCACGATTATTTCTTTTACACAAAAGGACAAGCTTGCGTTGTATGTTCAAAGACACGAAGCTACTAAAGACAACCGATGCTCACAGGTAGTGAGAGCACGACTATGATTAAACAATGATATAATTTGCACTTGGTAAAGGAACGAATTTCATCTATTCGAATCATAACAGAAATGTACATCTGTTTAGTGGAAATTTAATCAAATGTTCAGGAAAAAGGTTAGTAATAGTGAGTGGAATTTTATGTCTATCTTGATGATATTGCGTAACTCTAATCTTAAAACTCACAATGCAGCAAAAAAAAAAAAAACTGAGAAGAAAGTTAAATGATTTTAAGAAGTACTTACCTCTCGGTTTCGAGGTTTTGTTGTATGGGTTTTAAATTTCAGACTTGTTTATGTTTATAACTGCTAACTGACGTCTTGGCTGACATATACAGCAACGTGTAACAGAACGAGTGTTTCCATTCCTGTGAGCATTGTTAGTGCTCCTCTGCATGAGAACTAGCTTGTGAGACGTAATCGACCATTTTGATATGGTAAAACTTTGCCATACTACAGATACCCTTTCCCAGCGATTGGATTGTTTCCACATCAAAATCCATGTGTTTAAAAGAAAGAAATAACGTGCTATCAATCACAAATGAATGAAATACTCGTCGCATTAAGAATGTTCTCTTCAGCTAATGCTGCAAAAGCTGAACGATATACCGTTCGAAAAGTGAGAGACGGAAAACGTGCGGACATATGCACATGAAGCTTCTGAGTATCATATTTCATTCAGTACTCAACTGACCAGATTAAAAGTGGTTTGTTAGGTAACCAATGTGCTATTACTATGAACATTTTCCTTCTCGCGTCACACCGACCTATAAGGGATGGTTTCTCGGTTTCCAAGGCGTCGCAGGATTAATCATTTTAGCAAGCTGAGTGGATTGGAGCAACGTGGAATGAAGTGTTTTGCTCAAGAATCGAAACCACAATCTTCCGATCATGAGTTCAACACCCTAATCACAAAGCCACGTGCGTCCACAATGTGCTGTCATTACATCTAAGCAAAAACTTCGGTATACCATATGTAATGATCCGCGTCCATACACTTAGAATATGGTAAATTCTTCAGTAATTTCTGGACTAAACGCAGGCATCACCCTGTTTTGTTACGCACATTTTGCTTCTTTTCATCTCTTCAAGCTTTTTGCTGTCCTGCTTCAAGCTAAGTCAAGTTATATTGTCTGGAATTATGAACTGTTGTTGCAAAGTGCACACAATATTCTACCAAAATACTTCTGCAGATCAAGTTGCATTCCAGAAATTAGATTACAAACATCAGTAGCACAGATGTTATAATGTTGAATATTTCTATAATGAAACGGATTAACTGGCAGAACTATGAGATTGCCAGGCAAATTGTTTCCAGATTTAGTTCCGATCCCATAGATTCTGAATTCTATACCTACCGAATTCAACTCTGCGTTCCGTCGGTCAGATATCGATTAAACATATTAACACGAAAATCCTGGGGTTAACATAATCCGACATTACTGGATTGTAAGTATAAATGAAAGAATGAAGCAAAAAGCATTCTTCTTCTTATTATTATTCTTGTTCTTGTTCTTCTTGTTCTTGTTCTTGTTCTTGTTGTTCTTCTTCTTCTTGTTCTTGTTCTTCTTCTTTTGTTCTTGTTCTTCTTCTTGTTCTTGTTCTTCTTCTTTTTCTTCTTCGTTGTCTTCTTTTTCTTCTTTTTCTTCTTCGTCGTCTTCTTTTTCTTCTTCTTCTTCTTCGTCGTCGTCTCCTTCTTTTTCTTCTTCTTTTTATTTTTCTTCTTCTTCTTGTTATTATTATTATCAATATTCTTCTTCTTCGTATTATTATCATTATTATTATTATTATTATTATTATGATCATCATCATCGTCGTCGTCGTCGTCGTCGTCATCAACATCAACATCATCTCAGTTCTTGTTGTTGATGTTATAACTATTATTGGTATTGCTATCATCATCATCATCGTCGTCGTCATCAATATAATTTTTTTGCCTGTCCATGTTTATGTCTGACCCTGTTTTGGATAACATTTCATTGATTTTTGAAATATTGGATGATTATGTCTGTGTTCTGTTGCGAAGAGTTATCATTAAAAAAGGTGAGAAATTAGTTTTCAATTTTCTTTTTGCCCAGTGTGCGAATTAGAGTATTTTTGAAATCTTTTGTTTTAATTTTTTTTAATCACATTCCAACACGATAGTTTGTATTGGAGTAATAGGAAGAGAAAAGAATTACAGTTTTGGTAGCAAATACGTAAACAAATATGTACTCAATCAAAACAAATTTAGGAACAGAACCTTCACACACATTACCAAAAGCGGTAATTCTTGTAAAAACTATGCTAGAGTCGCCATGCAAATAGACACACACGGGAAATTCACTTTGACAATATTGCTTGAAACATTACAGAGATAGGACTGAAGCATAATGCTAAACAACAAGCTACCAGCCCTCACATTAAAATACGAAACAGATATTTGTGATACTAGAAATAGATTTAAAACTAAAAACCGAAGACCTACTTCTCAGTAGTACCAGGTCATCCCCTTACAGTTAAGGGGCAAATATGAAAAAGGAAGAGGTCGGTAAACGGATAACAGTAATGAGAAAAAGGAAAGTTTTTCATAGACAAAAAGCAAAACAAAATTCTTAAGCTGAAACTGATAAGAATTCATACGCAGCTCAAATCTCAAAGAAAATAGTGCAGATATGCATGATTGGTTCAAGACAATTTATAAGAGAGTTTGATCTACGAAATAATTTTAGGCGTAAGGTAGTATGCTCCTTGAAAAGAGAGAGGACCATCATTCTTTCTTTCTAGATTCTATACTGAAGTTGCTCAAGAGAACATTTCGGACATGTAGTAATCGATACTTGTTTGAAATGCGGTAAGTAGATATGTATGAAAATTATGCGTGAGTCCTTACCTACACTATGTGGTTATGTACATACTATGTCTCTTAATATGTATGTGCATGTATATTCATCAAACTATTTATTGTAATGTATTTCTAATTTGACATTTACCAGAAAATGTCAGCAAGAAATCCTACTCAAAGCACACACATACACACATACCTAAACACACACACACAAACACATATGCACACACGCACAAAATCACACACGCGTACGCAGACGCTCCACATACTCCCACACGCATAAACACAAAAAAGGCTTTGATAACTACACAGAATACATGCAAATGAGAAATTTAAACAAAAAAAAAATGGGGAAAGAAAATTGATGATATTGCAAAACAAACAAACAAATTATATTTTCAACGAAATAAATATTTTGTTATTTTTTAAATAGGAGTAAGAGCTGTTTCGACAACTATTTTAACAATAACAACAATAATGGTAGCATCCGCTACGAGGCTAACAACAGCAACACGGTTTCTCATACACAGTTTTTAAAAATGTAAAGTTCAGTAGTGAAATCTCAGATAGAAATATTTGTTCAGGACTGGAAAAAGAAAAATAAGTTTTTGCATAATTATACATCACGAAATATGCAGGGATGTTTTATATGTCTTCTAAATAAGGATTTCCTGATGAGCTAACTAAAGTGCTGCGCCATCTATTGAATGATGGTAATCGCAAGGCTGTGCTATCTAGTCTTGCAGCATTGAAGACAAGAGAAAACAGGAAATGGCTATATCAAGATAGAAACGTATACAAAGGTGTGTAGCGCATTATATGTTTCACGCCATTACGAAGTTCAAGTGTTGTTCGGCCATTCCATTTGCCTTTTCCCAGAGTTTCGAACAAATATGGAATCTACTTACTCCGTGGTATTGGCCCCTCTTTGTGTCGAGCCACTACTTATAGTTTTTTCTACGTCAGATATTTTTAGCTCCTCTGTATCCCTATCTTTATATGGATGCTCCGAAAGTATGGGTTGATTCTTCTTTTGTCAGCATATGAGCCCTTTGTATTTCGGGTATTTCCCCCTGTACTGCGGACACAAAGATAAAATGGACTTGATTAGGAGTATTCTGTAAGCAGTAGAAAAAGCAGCGGCTGTTGTTATATCTGTGTCCTGCTATTTTTGATGCTGATACACCTGCAGCAGTTTCTTTACCTATATTTTCTTTGCAATCCTCTGCTTCCAGAAACAATGGCCATTACAACAACAACAACAACAACAACTACTACTACTACTACTACTACTAACTACTACTACTACTACTACTACTACTACTACTACTACTATACTACTACTACTACTACTACTACTACTACTACTACTACTGCAAAACGGCATTCTACCATGTGTCAAAATATCTGCCTACACGGCTCTCCGCTTTCGCAGTGAGGTAAAGATCTGCGTTAGCCTGATGCCGTTAGGTCACGGATAGTTACACTGTTAAGATATTCAGTGAGCTGGCTTCTGTTGATTTCTAGACCTACAGTGTGCTAGAGCACCGAAGGCCGGATATAGTAACCTTTAGGAGGCACAAACAAAAGTGCCCACTAATCGACGTAGCAGTACTAGGAGATAAACATATTATCATTAAAAAAAAAAGTTGATAAATATGGAGCCTGAGAATTGAAATCGATTAGATGTGACAGCTACGAGAGTTGAAAATGGTTATCAGAGCATTGTGCTCAATGCCACTCATCTGAAAACCTTAGAAATCTAGATATATTGCAGAAGTCGGCATTACTTGGAACTGCACGCATATTGCGTAAAGTACTGCCTGTCTGAGGTCATTGCAGTGACTTGAAAAAGAGTAGATACAATATCCTCAGTCAACAACCCCACGATATTGCAAACTGTGCGACTTCTATAATA
>NC_043004.1:47299444-47311944 GCF_006345805.1 Octopus sinensis | reverse complement strand
AGTAATAACAATAATAACTGACAGATCCCGTCTTTTTCCCTTTCTTTTCGTTTCCTTCTCCGTATTTTATTCTCATTATTTCGAACTAATACAGACACAGTAAGCCTTGAAGAAAGGAAGAGGAGGAAAGAAAAAAAAAATGTCCGGAGATAAAACTATCAACAAAAAAAATACAGACGAATATAGATCTGCTAGTCTTAAGAAGCGGCGCTATGAGCAATGCTTACATGTAGTGAACCCTAAACTGACAGATCCATCTCCTAATATAAGAATGGATGCTCGTCATGCTTCAAGGTTAACAAATCAAACAATAAACCGCGTTGGTCATTGCGCGGATTACAAAAGACCACGTACCCGAAAATTGAACCAAATCCTGATTGAAAAATCAGTTACTGGATCAAATCTTCCCAACACACAGGAGCTGGACGAACCCCACAACCGGAATATTCCAACAGATGGCCATCCATGCTCATCACCAAATAATCAAAAGAAAAAGAAGGAAAAATGGTCTAGGGAAGATAATATAGAAGTTCTTGAGGCCTTCTACCATGCCATATATTTCCCTACAGATAAGTCTAGCACTGTACAAGCATACTTAAACTGGAGACAGAAACACCCTGAAGTAAGACCCTACATAGACAGTAACAAGCTTGCCAATGTTAGAAGAAACATTATAAAAAAGAAATTACTGACTGAAGTAGAGATTGATCAGGTTAGACAAGCAATATCGGATAAAATGAACGAAGCTGCAGCTAGAGAAGATAATACAGAGGAAATGATTATAGACCAGCCCAGGGCGGATAAAAACGAAGAGAGGATTGAAAGAGTTAGTATAAGTGATAGGCAAAGTGAAATACGCCCTGAACCAATCATAAACACTAAGACAGATGAGCATCAAATAGATAAAGAAAGTCACACAAATATTGACCCAACAGAACTACATGAGCTAAAAAATCAAATCATGATTGAATGGCTGAAAATTAAAGAAACCAGCATGGATGAGCGTGATACACTTCCTAAAATCCGCAACTCTAATCAAAACATGAAAATAATTGGTAAAATCCGGCTTGCACTTAAGGATATAATTTCAGTTAATGATGTTGATATCACAAACCTCAACCACCTATACTATGCATCCGCGAAAATCTCAACGATCCTATGTGTGTGTAAAGATTAGAAAACGGCAACAGTCCCACAAAAGCCTTCTTGGCAAGAGCGTCTGCAACAACAAATTAAAGTATTTAGATCTGACATTGAATATTTGAAAAACCTTAAGGCTCACAAGACTACCAAACCTACAAAAACCCAAAAATTACTGAAAAAATACAATATGAAAACTATACTTGATATTGATGCCACCATAGAAACCATCAAACAAAAGGTATCTGCCAAAGCTGCCTGCATAGCGAGGTATGAAAAGCGTGTTAGATTTTCAAGGACAACAACATGTTCAAAAATAACACCAAGAATTTTTACAGGAAGATAGGAAAAACAGCGTTTAACTGCAGGGTCTGTACCATCAAAAGAAGAAGTGCAGAGATTTTGGAATAAAATCTGGGCAGAGAAAAAAACACACAACGAAAAGCCCCCTGGATTGACAGAATATCTACAGAACTGGACCCCTTAGAAGAGCAAAAGTGGGAGGGTGTCAAGGTAGAAGATATAAGATCTGCTCTCAGGAGGTCAAGCAAATGGAAGTCTCCAGGAAAGGATAAAATTCCTAACTTCTGGCTGAATGCCTTCCCAGAGAGCCATGAACTGCTAACAGAACTGTACAATGATGTTTTGCAACACCCTAGTAGGATGCCTCCTTGGCTAGTTAATGGGTTAACATTCCTGCTTCCAAAAAGTGAAGAAACAAATGAACAAAAAAATATAGACCCATAACCTGCTTAACAACTATGTACAAAACACTAACATCTGTCCTGACGGAATATACCTATAGTTTTTTAACAGACAGCAGCATATTCCCTAATGAACAGAAAGGATGTAAACGTGGATCCTACGGCTGTAAAGACCAACTACTCATCAATAAGATGATCTTAGAAGATTGTCACAAACGACACAAAAACTTATCAATAGCCTGGATAGACTATAAAAAGGCTTTTGATAGCCTACCACATAGCTGGATTAGGAAATGCCTTGAAATGTATAAGATAGCACCAACTCTGCGAAACTTCTTGACTGTAAGTATGAGATCATGGAGAACCACACTAACTCTGAACAGTGACAGTGAATCCCTAAATGCTGGTGATGTAAAAATTTCGTGTGGCATTTTCCAGGGTGACTCACTGTCACCACTCCTCTTTTGTTTATCCTTAATACCTCTCTCAAAGCTGCTCAATGACGCGCAGTACGGGTATAAAATGTTTGATAAAAATATAAATCATCTCGTTTACATGGATGATTTAAAGCTGTTTGCAAAAAATGATCAACAACTCAAGGGCTTACTAGCGATAGTCAAACAATTCAGTGACGACATCAGAATGCAATTCGGCCTCGATAAATGTGCAAAGGCTACCTTTATCAAAGGAAAAATGACAGAAACATCTAACGTTAACCTTGACCAACAGAATGTCATAAAAGAACTAGACCCAGCGGAGAGCTACAAGTACCTAGGGGTAATTGAAGGGAACGGAATAAGGCATTCAGAGATGAAGGAAAGGATCAGGAGAGAATGCTATCGAAGAGTGAGAGCAATACTCAAGACAGAGCTGAATGCAAGAAACAGGATCGAAGCAATCAATGCATTAGCTATACCAGTCGTGACTTACAGTTTCAATATTGTTAACTGGTCAATTACTGAAATATGTCAGCTCGACAGAAAAATAAGGAAACTGTTGACAATGCATAGAATGCACCACCCTAAGGCAGATACAGAACGACTCTATCTGCCAAGAAAAGAGGGAGGCCGTGGTCTTTTGCAACTGGCAATAACAATGAAGATTGCTACAATTGGCCTAGACACCTACCTGAAAAACTCTGAGGACTGGATGTTAAAACTGTCTCAAAAATGAAAACAAGAAAGCATCATACTCAGTCACAAAACAGGCAAAGGAATATCTAAGTGAATTCCGAATACAACCAATTTCGGAATTAGAGATAGACATACAAGAAACAAGCACAGAAAAAGCTAGGCGCATGAAAACCCGTGCCAAAAACTGCGGCCTTAGATATTCTAAATAATAAATGGCAAAGAAAACCTCTCTATGGCAAATACCCAAAGAGAGCGAATAATGCAGATATCGACAAAGCCCTGACCCATCAATGGCTAATGGCCTCTGGCTTAAAATCTGAAACAGAGGGGTTTATCATAGCAGCTCAAGATCAATGCCTACCAACAAGAAACTACCAGGCCAACATATAAAGATCAGAAGCAGTCCAACATGTCGTGTATGCAAGCAACAAAATGAAACCATTGACCATGTGGTCTCCAAGTGCAGTCTTCTAGCGCCTACAGAGTATCTCAACAGGCACGATAGAGCTGCACATATATTCACTGGGTAATCTGTAAAAACCTGGATTTGCCCCATGAAAAAAACTGGTGGGAACACAAACCACCCCAGTGCTTGAAAATGACCACATCTCACTCCTCTGGAACTTCCATTCAAACTGACAGGAAGATAGATGCAAATAGGCCAGACATCATATTGAAAGACTTCAAACAAAGAACATGCCTCCTCATTGATATGACTGTCCCAATCGATATAAACGTATCTGTCAGGACCTACCAAAAACTGAGCAAATATAAAGATCTTGAAATAGAAATCAGCAAAATGTGGAAGCTGAAGACTAAAACAATACCTGTTGTCATAGGTGCCCTGGGAATGATAGCAAAAGGGGCTGATAGCTACCTAACTCAGATACCAGGAAACCCAAAAATGGCAGAAGTTCAAAGGATAGTGCTCATGGGAACTGCTCATATCCTACGCAAAACTCTCTATGTAACCTCAAGGTTTAAAAACAACCATAATTTTCGGTTTAAAAAAAAAAAAAAACTTTTTTTTTTTTTAGACATTCATTAGTACAACATCCCCACCCCCAAATATATGGCACACTAGGCATAACAACAAAACATGAACTTCCAACCCTGTTGTCTCTTGAGGTCTCTGGGTGAGACTTGGAGCCAACTTGTACAAATATAAAGCAAAAGTCAAACATAGAATAATAATAATAATAATAATAATAATAATAATAATAATAATAATATAATAATAATAATAATAATAATAATAAGGAAGAAAGAAGAAGAAGAAGAAGAAGAAGAAGGTAGAGAAGAATGATTTCTTATTTTGGCACAAGATCAGCAATTTCGGGTGTGGGGCGTGTCAATTACATGAACCCCATGACGTCACTGGTACTTATCTTATTGTCCAAGGTATTATTGAAAGGCAATGTTGACCCCAAACTAAGAAGGTAAAGAACCTATGCATTTTGTCTGGTGCGGTAAACATTCTGTCGCTTTGCTACCAAAATAATAATAAAATAATATAATAATAATAATAATAATAATAATAATAATAATAATAATAATAATAATAATAATGATAATAATAATAATAATAATAATAATAATAATAATAATAATGAGAAGAAAAGGAAGAAGAAGAAAAAGAAGGGGAGGAGGTGGAGGAAGAAATAGAAGAAGAAGAAGAAGAAGAAGAAGAAGAAGAAGAAGAAGAAGAAGAAGAAGAAGAAGAAGAAGAAGAAGAAGAAGAAATAGTTGGAGATAATGGGGAAGTCGATACTATGCCTAATGGTGAAAGAAGTATAGCAGAGAAATAATTCAATGATAAGTATGATAATGATAGTCATAAAAGTGAAATATATTAGAAATATAACATCTGTCATTAATTATAAATAATTGTTTTTAGTGACGTAGAAATAAGCAAAAAGAGAGTTTTGTTACGAGTACTGAAAGAAGTGTGAAAACAAAATAGGTTTCATTATTATATAACAAGTTAATAGATGGTTACAGACAGAATAGAAAAGCCTGCAAATTAAATGAAAAGAGCATGGAAGAAGAACGTATTAAAATATAAAATCAAACTACAATATAATGAATAATTATTAGGTATGGTAGGGCATACAATAAATTACATATATGAATTTTGTTGAAGCTATTAAAATCCATGCAATTACTTCGGGAAAGAAGCATTTTATTCTTGCAAAAACATACAAAACTGTTAATTTCAATTTCATTCATTCCATGAGTGAATAACAACAGTTTTTTTTCTGTTGTGTAAGTTCTACTTGCTAGGTATGTATAATTACGAAACATGAAAATTCTCATCTTTTAATAGTTATTGTGAAAGTATTATACTTGATATGGTATTAAAGAAAGAAAATGTGGATTGTGACGGGCAATAAAATATCATGCTATTGATGTTTTAACTGATAAATGCCCATTGTTGATTTCGAAATGGCTCACAAATAATCCACATTAATTACACATATCTGCATAAGAATCCCTCATATAACATCATCATATGCAGCTTATATAGGTGCACATACATTTGTCGATTTCTGATTGTGTATTGCTTCTAACAAGGCTTAGCAATGTACCTAGTATATTTCTTGTGGAATTCTACGTAGAATTATTTGTCGATACTGTATTGCACTTTAATATTTCCTGCTGTAAATGTTTACTTATCGAGAATTAACACTTGTATTATCTATCCATATATAACAGTTGGTACCAAGATATTTACAATTTCTCATGTCTACTGTGAAATTTCTTGGTTTACTGGAATGTGTACACGACATAGCCGTTTGTGGTTTATTGATAAAATATTTGTTTTAATTTTGGCATTTTTCTAATATATTCTAGCTGACTATTTCTAGTTCGGTAGCAATTCAGTTAATCTAATCTATTATATGATTATCTGTGTAAATTTATATATCCCTACCTGTGGTGTTATATATATATGAGTGAAAATGTATTTAGTTTGTTCTAGAACTTACTTTATTAAAATTATATACTCTTTTACTCGTTTACTTGTTTCAGTCATTTGACTGCGACCATGCTGGAGCATCGCCTTTAGTGGAGCAAATCGACCCTAGGACTTATTCTTTGTAAGCCTAGTACTTATTCTATCGGCTCCTTTGCAGAACCGCTAAGTTACGGGGACTTAAACACACCAGCATCGGTTGTCAAGCGAGATTGGGGGAACAAATACAGACACACAAACACACACACAGGCACACACACTCACACACACACATATATATACACATACATATATACGACGGGCTTCTTTCAGTTTCCGTCTACCAAATCCAGTCACAAGGCTTTGGTCGGCCCGAGGCTATAGTAGAAGACACTTGCCCAAGTTGCCACGCAGTGGGACTGAACCCGTAACCATGTGGTTGGTAAGCAAGCTACTTACCACACAGCCACTCCTGCGCCCAAATATATACATTATACTTTTTTTACGACTGTATCTGCTTTAAATCATTCGCCATCCGTAGTAATGAGAAAACTATTCAGCCTACGAGAACTTTTGTTCAAAAGAAGATGAAAAGACATTGAATTTGAAGTAAAAGATCAAAATGTAAAAAAGAAATCAGAGAGCACAAACCTCCGCCAAGGCAATACCAACGTCCTCTCAACGATTAGCGAGAGATGGTTTTTAAAATGGGAATATATGAAATATACTCGACTGCTCTCACAAACGAGAATACTGAAAATGAAGCCGACCGCTCTCAAAAATGAAGTAAAAAAGCAAGAAAAATAATCCATTATCCTTCTCCGGTACCGAATCGATACCAAAATCTAATCAGTTCGTGCTAATCACGAGGCCAGACTTCCATGAAAGTTTCTTCCGAATCCATCGAGCGGTTCTTCAGGTGACTTGTCCACGGACAAACAAACAAGCAAACACGACGGAAACAATACCTAAGGCGGAGGTAATAATCTTTGTGCTGTACGCAGGATAACGAAAATCTAAACAATAACGTGTCTATACAAGGTATCTCAGAATTAACTATCTATTTCAGTGAAATCGGACAAATTTTTAAAACGCTTATTTCTGTCTATCATGTTTAATATGAATTAAAAGTGTATAAATTTTAAATTTTGTTTATAATTTTGTAAATCTTGTAATATTTGTTCTTCATTAACTTATATTCAATCCTGTTGGATCCCGGATATCTCTTCACGACAGCTTTTTTTTGTTTTTCAATTTAGCTGCAATCATTGTCTCTACGTCCATCCCCTGGATAAAAGCAATAATTTATTTGAACTTTAAGAAAGCATTCAGTTGGCAGTGCGCGAGATAACTCCTGAAATGCTTCAAAATATGTTTAACACTAAGGACAGTTTTGAAATTTGCAGACAAAAAGGTGGGATACATGTTGAAAATTTTCAGTAAAATTTTTATGTATGATTTCTAAATCTATCTGTGATGGTATCATAATTATGTAATAAGCATAAAATTCCGTCAGTTTGTTTTATCTTAAATGCCCTGAATTTCATTGAAATAGTTAATTCGGGGGACCATGTACATACTCAATACTTTCTGGTAGATTAAAACCGTTGATATCCGATGGTTGTTGATTTTCCTCATCTCTAGTTACTGCGCAGACTATTTATGCCAACACAGTTCTTGAGTTTTAATAAATGCGTTAGCACTTTTTCTATGCGCATTTGTAGTCCCACTGTCCTCCGAAAGTTGGAAAAATTGTTAGAGCATCTGCAAAAATTCTTTACTGTATTTGCTTTGTGTTCAAAGGACACCGATTTCAAACATTACCTTCATTCTTTCAGGTAAATAAAATAAATTACCAGTCATGTATTGGTGTCGTTGCAGTCAACTCCCTACTTTTCCTCAAAATTGCTGACTTGAATCATAAAGTATTAGCTTGGCTTCAGGGGAAGAGATATTTTTCAAATGATACAACAATTGTAATACATTTTATTATCTAGTACTCGATTCTGTATAATTTGATGCGTATCTTAGGAACAAACTTCGCTTGTTGTGAGACTAAATTCTCTTTCATCTTTTGTGCTTCTGTCAGTGCAAGTGATTAGTTCGTCGCATTTCAATTCTTTTTTTACCGATCAACCCTGAAAATAGTCGGTGGTGTCCATGATATCTATTATGCGAACATAACCTATCATGCATGAAATTCAATATCCACTGTTTAGTTTTAAATGTGTTTGTATATCATCTGAGACAGATGTAATTGATAGATCTGACTGTACAAATTACTGTACGAATTCCGTATTTTTGTTTACAGTGGGTTTCGTGTTGTCTGTCAAACATTTGCGGTGGACGTCTTAGTAGATTACATAAACACGTCACCCAGTGTTCTAAATTTGATTTCAATTGCTTTCAGCCAACAGCATCTCACAATGAATCCCTGTCGATAACTTATATTATTGAAGACAATGAGACAATAAACTGAACTCACCCTAAATTACATAAGTGTACAAGTTTGACACTTACGTAAATTAAGTTTCTTTATATTCAATATGCACAAGTTTATACAATTGGATGATGTTCCACAACGTAAAATTACTATTCAAAAGCGGATAACATAAGCGAAAATGATATATATTAAAGAAATACCGGCGCATGGATATAGAAAATTAAATACTAGTACACTCGCAATCATATGCGTGTGTGTTTATATATGCATACATATATGTAAATATATTTACATATGTGTGTGATCATATATATATACATTTAAAAACACAAGCACACTCTCGTATTTCTTATATATATTCATTTTAATATATATATATATATATATATATATATATATATATATATATATATATATATATTCATTTTATATATATATATATAATATATATATATATATATATATATATTCATTTTAATATATATATATATATATATATATATATATATATGTGTGTGTGTGTGTGTGTGTATATATAAATGAAAACTGTAAGAGGAAAATATATTGCATCACTCAAAAAAACCCATATAAATAGAGCATATACACATTCAACCAATAAATAAATTCGTGTATCTCTCTGTCTACCTGTCTGTGTTTCAATCCATCTATCTGCCTGTCTCTCTCCCCTCCCTTGATATGTATATATATATGTGTGTGTCTGTGTGTTATCTTTTGCTGTTTATGATGGTGTCGATTGGAAGATTAGATTCATCCTGTGGTCCCTTTTTTAGTAGAGGAATATTCTGAAGGAAGGTGTCGAAGGCTTCATTATTAAGAAGGTTGTTTGTGGAGTTGTATGGTAGGACTTTTGGTTGTAAATCCTTCATTAGCTTGGGATGTCTGAGTTCGTTGGTGTTGAGTTGTAGGAAACTTTGAAAGCCTATCAAAAAAGAAAATTTCCCACCTATTTGAAAACTACGACAGTATTGTAAAAAAAGATTTCATTGAATTTTCCCACAATTTAATTCGTTTTCCTGCTTTACTCTCAGTTGAAAAAGTCGCAACGACTGAAGCTGATACTAAAATGCTGTTCATGATAAAATTACTATAGTAATTTCTATGTTGTCTTTGACCGCTAACTCCAAAAGTTTTCTTTATTCTCTCTCTGTTTATTTCATAATGTTCTTTTCTGCTGAAGCACGTAGGCTCGAAACGTAAAAGTCTTTCCTACCTTCCCGAACGCCAAACTAATACACCGCATGTTGTTTGTATACCTGTATACGTCTTTTGTTTTTCGGTAAATTTCAACTATATATATATATAAATACACACACACACACACCACACACACACACACACACACACACACACATATATATATATATATAATATATATATATATATATATATATATATATCTATATATATATGAAATGAAAATAGGGAAGAAAATATCCAATCCGCTACTGGCACCGCTGTTAAATGCACAATTTTGTAGAGAAAAACCTCACAAATCAGACAGGGATATATGCAATTTAATTCAATAGAAAATGGAGATATACAATTGTCAATTTAAAAGTTACAATTTCTTAACATAATACTATTTTATACAAAATTTCTATAATTATAAGCATAATTATATTTAGGGTTCAGCAAAAATTGCTTCACCACATACCAACATTTATAAATAGCAGTTAAATACTATTCCACTACCATAAGATATCTCTCGGAGGGTAATTCTCTCAACTCACGCAAGAGAACACATAACGAATCCACACGGCTTTGATTAACTATATACGCGTTTCTGTGTTAAAGAGATGTAAAATTCATATTTTTACTCATTCCCATCGTCAGTATAGTATTTCAATTTTAAATTTGAGAGTATTACTATCTGGGAGATATCTTATTTTAGTAGAATAGTATTTAAGTGCTATTTATAAATTTCGGTTTGTGGTGAAGCAATTTTTGCTGAACCCTAATTATAATTATGCTTATAATAATAGAAATTTTGTATAAGGTTACCGATAATAGTTCTTTTAAGATACCGAACTACTTGGTGAAATTATTAATTATTAATTAATTAATTAATTTTATCCTTTATTATTATTGATAATACTGTTTTATATTATATTCTTATAATAATTTAATATGATACGTAATAAATATATATTCACATACAAGCATGTGTGTTTGTTTGTAGATCTTTGTGTATGTGTGTTGTGTGCGTGCGTGCCTGTGTGGGATAACACATACGTAGGGTCTGAATAATTCTAAGTGAATACGTAGATCAGTACTCCATATAAGAATCTGATTGGCAGAAATTCAAGTAAAGAAGATAGCAATTCCTACAGGTTAAATCACAAACGGATATTTACCAATCATTTTGTTGGTGCATTTGTCGCAGGAGATAAAAGCAATTAGACGAAACATTGAAGACAATGTTGCTACAAAGCTTTATTCAAGGTTACGATCGATTTCTATGCCTAGAGGAAATATATTCTCGTTGTGTATTGTTTTCTATGTTCAATTAATCAATTAATCAATTCGTTCATGAATGAGTTAGCCATCAAACCTACTCTTCAAACCCTAAAGTTATAGAAAGCCTTCAGTGTCTTCAACAAACTGAAATGATGGCGGAGTTAGGACTACATAGTATAAGATGTAGAAGATACCAAGAATTGAAGATGGTAATTGTATACAACTGATATGAGATAATTTTTTCTTTTCATTTCTAGACTATTGCTCTCAAACTTTTCTGTTTCATTCTTCAGATTCTTTTCCGCAAACTTAGATGTAAAACACTAGACTGCAAATCTTTGATTTGCCTTCTAATAATCATATATTCATGCACTACTACTAGTTTCAACTACTCCTGTTTGGCCTTCTTGATTTCATTGAAGTCTTCAATAGAAATGTCCATAGTATTGAGTATTGTAAGCATGAGTACATTTGCCAGTCTGTGTGTCAGCCTCTCTCTTTCTCTCTGGCTGTCTGTCTGTCTGTCTGTCTGTCTCTCTCTCTATATATGTATATATGTGTATGTGTCCATGTGTGAGTGTGTCTAGATAGATTGATACATGCATATATACATACACACATACAAACACACGCACACACGCACGTACATAGATGTATATGTGTGTGGGCGCCAAAAATCGATGACTAGCGGCTTTCTAACAAATTCTCGCTTATCAGAAAACAAAATGACCCATGTTACACCACGAAAGCAGTGAAGTTTGGGGGTAAGAGTCTACTAGTTTGGGGATATATAAAAATGAGGAGTCAAGAAAGTGGATTAAAATTGATGGTAACTTGAGTAGTGCTAAATATATCCAGTGTTGTAGGACAATTTGGCACCAGACTTGGATGAACGTGAGATACTACCGCATGATGGCGCTCCATGCCACAGAAATTCGTGCAACACAACAGAGTCTGGCTGATGAAGGTATTACCGAGAGATTAGTCAGCTCAGAGCCCTGACTTATTATCGAGTAAATGTGGACAGAACTAAAGAGAAGAGTTCGACAGAGGAATTGATGCAATTTTGAAGTGTTGTGCGAGATCAGCCACAGAGAATAGCAACTCATACCTGTGAAAATATTGAAGGATTTGTATGCATCTCTTCCCAGGCGCATTGAAGCAATTATTCAAGTTAAGGAGAACCACATGAAATAGTAAACAATATACAGTGACTTCTTCAAATGACCATTATGTAATAAATTTTCATTATAGACACTTTATAAAGTTGGTTTATGTGGGGTGGCCGAAAATTTTGCACGGCCATTTTTGGTTGTCGTTTCACATCTTCCCTTCTCATTCAGAACCCACCCCTACAACAAAATATAATGATTCGATACGGGAATGTCTTCAACAGTGCCAATGTTTTATCTGTAAAAAACGCAAATAGAATCATCCATTTATAAGTTGACATTTAGTAGAAATTTACAATAGTTTAAAATGACGCACATACACATACGCATATACGCACATACACTAAATTCCCTGAGACGGTATTGGTTGGCCCATAATAGAAGAAACTTGGTGAAGTTATCACACAGTAGTTATGAAGTATGCGTCTTAGCCACACCAATATTCCAATGTATACTAGGCGATTATGAACGATACAT
>NC_043004.1:47289444-47294444 GCF_006345805.1 Octopus sinensis | reverse complement strand
CCTTGATGCATTCTGATACTGTTCCTCAGGATTCAACTATGGTTAGCAATCTTCACCTGTTTTACATTTTCCTCAGTCGGGCTATTTCGTACTATTTTTTCGCCTTCCTTTATGATTGTTGATGGGTCAAAGGGGCACACAACATCAACTATATAGCATGTGTTGTGCACAACTACCAGGTCCTATCTGTTATGCTGTTGCACCTGATCTATCCTGATTGGGAAATCCCAGTGAATTTTGCTCTTTTCCGGCTCCGCTACCCTTTGCGGTTTGATCACTTGACCCGTCTTTCCTCTCTCTATCCTCAATCCTCGCGCAGTTTCTAACGTATTACTTTCTGTACCTGATCATGTCACCATAGCATGTGGTGGTCATGGGCAATTTAGGGCACTCATTCCTGATAAGGAGAATGGTTTCATCCACTCTATTGCAGATGAAGCACAGCGGAGACACTTGCTCATTCCTAGGTTTGACCGTCCAGTTCGGGGCCAAAGCTTGGTCTTGTGTGGCCAGTCTAGTGCTCTCGGTCTCTTTTGTCTTGTTCCTTTCATCAACGAATCCCGACTATTTTTTTGCTTGTGTAGTCCCTTGTTGCGTAATTCTTCTTCGTATCCTTTTCGTACTTCTTCCTTTGTTTTTCCTCCTTTTTCTCTGGTTTCCACACTCCCTCATTCTTAAGTGCCTCTAGCAAATATCTCCTTACTTTGGGTTAGGTTTCTTATTAAGCTCTCGTGTTCAATACGCATATAGTCTCCCATACTTATCAGTCCTATTCCTCCATTTGCTTTCTTCATGTATCGGCAATCAGTGTCTGCACGTGGATTATGGGTTCCATGCATCGTAAGGAGCTTTCTTGACTTCCTATCCACATCCTATATTTTCTGACATTTGGTACCGTTTCTGACATTCCTTGATGTCGATGTGTTTGATTCCAACTTCGGTTCCAACAACGTATTTTTAGATTTTCACCTCTCTTAATACTTCATTCTCTGCTGTCAATTCAGTTCCCCGGCACTTCATGCTATTCCATATAAGGCTTCTCATATTTTCTGCTATTCCATGCATTTCCATTGGTCTTATTATCCAGGAGTGTGCTATCATATCGTATGTTTTACGATAGTCACTCTATGCCATGTTCAGGTTTGTGTGTCTTCTCATGCTTTTCTCCATATTCAGACTATCAGTTAAGAGATGATCCTTCATTCCGCCCGGCTCCTGATTCGATATCCTTACAGTTCAATAGGTAGAATCCCACCTTTTTCCAAGTATCTATACAGTCCACCGGCCAAAGCACCTGGCATTAGTTTCCATATTATCGGTCTAAATTTGGATGAAACATTTCCCCTTTCAGGATCCTTGTCACATAACAATGCCTTTCCCTTTGTTATCCAGCTGGGTACTGCACCTTCCTGTAAGCACTTATCTAGCTGTTGTGCTATCCTTTCAAGAATCCCTTTTAGCTTCTTCATCTAATAAACTTGGACCCCATACTTAATTTGATGATGCTTAAATTGAAGTAGGAATCTTCCAACAAATATGAATAAAGTTATAATTGCTATTTGAATACAGAAATTAGTGGCAATAAAACGTTACTTATAAATTTATCATAAATAAATGTACCCCACACGCAACATATTATACAGCTTCTCATGTTTATATACACTTAGGAGATCCTGTTATTTTACTTAATGCTATTTTTTTAACAAAACAAGGTATTATAACAAGTTCCTTTCTCCAGGCAATTTTTTATAAAAGCACCACATATTTAATGCTTTATTTTAATTTTAACATATTTGTGTATGCAAGAACAAACATTGTTGTTTTGTTTTTCAGATTGTAGAGCAGGTTCTGAATCCTTTGATCAAGAAAATCAAGTTACAAGGAATAATTTCTGAAGCTCTATTTCGCATAATTATGATACAAATCATTTACCATACCTGTAAACATAAACAAACTGACAGACACATAAACATACTGACAGAACACACACACACACACGAACACACACAAACGGACACACACTCGCCCGTACACACACAAATGGACACACACACACGCATATTTATTATTACATGCCTGCACAAATACCTACAAACGTGCCTATATATTTTTATGTATATATAATTGACAGAATAACAAAAAAATATATTATTGATTTTTTGAAGTCGTCATTCGTACATCGTTTCAGTTATTTTATGCAATCATAAAAGCATTTCATCAGCAAAAGTTAATCGATATATATTTTCTGATGAAATGTGCTCATGATTGCATAATGTTATTGAAACGAATGTACGAACGAAAACATCGTAATATCAATAATTTGTTTAATGTTATACTTAGAAACTTTTGGCGCTAGTTCCACGATTCAGCTTAACCATGCAAATATACGAAATAACCAGATGATATCGGAGTATACAAGTTTAAAGCTGAGTTAATAAGCGTCCCTAGTACTGTTATTATGTCGTTCACTTAAAGTACGCTATATATGTGTGTGCCTGTGAAAAAAAATGTGTGTGTGTGTGTTTTAATATGTATACGTATGCACATGTGTGGAGGTGCAATGGCCCAGTGGTTAGGGCAGCGGACTCGCGGTCGTATGATCGCGGTTTCGATTCCCAGACCGGGCGTTGTGAGTGTTTATTGAGCGAAAACACTCGCTGTGCTCTTTCACCACAACTTTCAATTTTCTTCTATTGGCCTGCTCGCTTAGCCAGCGGGGTGGCGTCATTGAAGGCTAAAACAATGCGAAGCGCATTGTGACCAGCGATGTGTAGCAACATCTGATGGTCTGGTCGGTCACGTGATCACGTGATCATGTATACACATAATTATACATATATAGATGCAGACATACACATGTATACAAGTTTATATATGATTATATTCACACAAACACACACAAACATATCTATATACATACACGTGTATATGTATACACGTGAAGGCGCATGGATTAGTGGATATGGTGTTGTACTTACAATTGCGAGATCATGGGTTCGAGTCCCAGACCGGGAGTTGCGTTTTTTTCTTGAGGAAATTTCATGTTGCGCTGCAATCATTGTATATCTGTAATGTGGCACTCGACTTCACCTGTACAGGTAATGTCGATTTGTTGGAGAGAGTGAGCTTATGTCTACACAAACATCTCACCACTATAAAGAAATCATGTGTGTGGTTTTTCGGTAAGTAATTTTCGAACCCACACACATCGTCTAACGACGGGAGAGTCCGTTATCTGTATACTTACATATATTTGTGTGTATATATATATATATATATATATATATATATATATATGCTCTTATATTCTTTTACTTGTTTCAGTCATTTGACTGCGGCCATGCTGGAGCACCGCCTTTAGTCGACCCCGGGACTTATTCTTTGTAAGCCCAGTACTTATTCTATCGGTCTCTTTTTGCCGAACCGCTTAGTGACGGGGTTATAAACACACCAGCATCGGTTGTCAAGCAATTCTAGGGGGACAGACACAGACACACAAACATACACGCACACATATATATATATATACATATATACAACGGGCTTCTTTCAGTTTCCGTCTACCAAATCCACTCACAAGGCTTTGGTCGGCCCGAGGTTATAGTAGAAGACACTTGCCCAAGGTGCCACGCAGTGGGACTGAACCCGGAACCAAGTGGTTGGTAGGCCACACAGCCACTCCTGCGCCTATATATATATATATTTATATATGCCTGTTTGTGTCTGTGTGCGTGTGTATGTATGTATTTAGATTCAGATGAATATGGTACTTAAGACAAAGGCACCAGAATTTTGTATGGTATTATCCATATAAATAAAATGGGGGTGATTATAATCAAAATAAGCAACAAGTATATCCGAGGTAGAGTAGTACAATTGTTTCATACTACTTCATTTTATTAAACAATGTATGTATTACATCAGTTTTAAGATATTGAGCAATCTTCAGCCACTTATAGAATTTTCCAATCAAACGGACAATACACATTCTTATCTCTATTTCATTTGGTAACATTATAAAGAGGGTATATATATAGACACAGAGGTTGATTTCATTCTTAAGAACAAGATGGTAGCAAATTCACTCTGGATATATATATATATATATATATATATATATATATATATATACGTATGTAAGTATTAAGATGTATATATATATAAATATACACGCACGCACACACATATGCATGTATTATCTTTAAAATCTAGATTGATAATAACTACAAAGTTTTGGGAATTCGCAAAGTTTTCTGTCTAAAGTATGAAACGAGTCTCTCATCTGAAAAATACAGAGAAATACTTCAGTGTGATATTTGTCTCTCTTTGCTCTTTGCTCTTTTACTATTTTACTTGCTTCAGTCATTTTGACTGCGGCCATGCTGGAGCACCGCCTTTAGTCGTGCAAATCGACCCCGGGAATTATTCTTTGTAAGCCCAGTACTTATTCTATCGGTTTCTTTTGCCGAACCGCTAAGTGACGGTGACGTAAACACACTCTCCACCTTTTCCTCTCCGTTTTTTCTCTCGCTATCTTTTTATGCTTCTCTCTTCTCTTTCTCTCTCTTCCTCTCTAATCACGTGAATACTTTACCGACAAGCACAATATATTATAAGATATATTATAGGCAGTATAGATAGCGTATGCAGCAATTGTAATATTAGGTCGTTAGGAAACTGCTGTCCTATATTTTGATATATTTTTTCTAACTTGATTTAAGATGCTATTTTTGTAGTGTTTTAGAAGAAATTTTGCATGCTTAATAATTTATGTGTACTCCTTAATATATTTTTATTGATTTCTTTCAAATAGAATTTTGAATCGTAGGAGTCCTTAATTTCAAACAGGAAAGAAAAGAAGAATTTCATTTACTTCTTCGCATGAATTCAAGCTTGGATATAAAGCTCACTAAACAATCATCGTTATCAACAGAGCATGGGGTGAAGGGTCAACTAGTAATAGGACGGTACGACGGTCGTTTGAGGGATTCCGTAGTGAA
>NC_043004.1:47276944-47284444 GCF_006345805.1 Octopus sinensis | reverse complement strand
TAGTATCTCTGCTTAAATTGTTTCCAAATGTTATTACGGCAGAGAAATTGCCAACAGAGGGTTTAATTTAATGTGTAGCTCATGCCAATTCCACAATCAATTACCATTGTGCTGAACAAAGACATTTAATATGATTCCCATACTTATCATATCTCTGGAATTGTAATTTTATACGAACAAAGTTGATATGTTATGCTATAAATGTAAACGATGATCCGAACTTTGAGGGTTTTATAAACAAAGAAATATTTCGTCTAATATAGATACGTATGCAAAATATTTTGTTATATGTCTTTATTCATATGATACAGGTCTCGCATAAAATATCTATTTCTTTATTACCCACAAGGGGCTAAACATAGAGGGGACAAACAAGGACAGACAAATGTATTAAGTCGATTACATCGACCCCAGTGTGTAACTGGTACTTAATTTATCGACCCCGAAAGGATGAAAGGCAAAGTCGACCTCGGCGGAATTCGAACTCAGAACGTAACGGCAGACGATATACCGCTAAGCATTTCGCCCGCCGTGCTAATGATTCTGCCAGCTCGCCGCCTTATATTCACATAAAATACCGTATACATGCACACACGCAGGCATATATACACATACGCACACACACACATATAGTCTCGCCCACTTAATGTTTGAAGAGTCGTGGGGGAGAGTACAGCAGAACATCTCCTATCGGGCCATCGGGTCTAGTCAGGAGCAACCGTCGTCAAATTGATCGAGCTGAATCTCCATGGGAGGCCAACGGTGCTTCCGAATGTTACCGAACTATCGTTCTCATATACTACACTTGAGTCACCTGCTGCTTGTTCTTGCTCGTAGAACATGTCCAGCAATTCTTTCCCGATACATCTTATATATATATATATATATATATATATATAATATATATATATATATATATATATATATATATATATATATATATATATATATATTATATATATATATCATGGTCAGTCGCCATAATAGATCGTTAGCCACTACACACATTTTTTCTCCCTTTCTTTCTCTACTTGTTTTTTTCTGTGTCCTTTTCTGTAGAAGAGCGTAGGCTCGAAACGTAAAATACTTTTTCTATTCATGAGCGTTATACTAATACATCTATTTGTTTTGTACACCACCTGTCTTCGTCTTTTGTTTTTCTTCGTAAACTCTCACTATATATATTGATAAACACACATACTTATATGTATATCAATATCAATGCATAAAACTACATGAAGTTTGGTAAAAGAAAGTGTGATCATGTACCTACCTCCTGGCTCTTGTGATTATAACAACTCGTTGAAAAACAATGTTCCTTCTTTTGCTTCCCACTCTTGAGCAGCCAACATACAGTTGTCTATGCGAGAAGCAGGACTCTTCCATGAGAAGACCCTGATATTTGTTAATGGTGATGGCAAAAGTCACATGTAAGGGGGATTGCTCTCTTCTGAAAGTAAATGGAATTTCTGCTCCTGATGGAGTAAGAGGAATTCTTGGAATGAAGATGTCATCACCTTTTCCACATCCAGAAAGAATGATAGCTTCGATCATTGCAAAATCTTGGTGGTTCTAGATTGCGGAGTAGCATTACAGGAGTTCCAACTTTAAGTGTAATATGTGTGGATGTAGTCCAGGAGGCTCCAGCGAATTGAGAAATTCAGAATGATAGTTCACAACTACATTTTTATCTGGAATTTTATCAACGGTCTTGTAAGCGTGAAGTGTGCCAGGAAGAGAATGCATTAACTATTGACTTATTCTTTTAACAGGAACGTTTTTTGGAGCTAATATTGCCCTTTCACTCAGCCAATTGTGAGTTTGGTAATTTTCTGTGATGTTGGGAAATACTTTGTGTTTGAGCTCGTCCACAGAATTAACAATAGAAGAAAATGGCCACACTTCCATTTCTCCAGCAGCGTCGAGATGCATCTTGCCATCACCAAGTGTCAAAATGTCCTGTGCAAACTTTGCATACATTTGGTCGCCGTGTAGCTGAGCTTTCATGGTAGTGCTAAGACTGAGGGTCGTAACATGATGCCACAGGGTAGAGGATATTTGGCATGCTTGGACCTCATCTGCTCCAGTGCCTTTCGGAATGACATGATGAGTTTGCCAGAAAGCAACTGACAACAGAAGCAGCCCACATTGGAGCCTGACAGTTTTGGATGTCTTTCAGGGCTCTTTCTAATGCTCCCAAAGCTCCCTTGTGAGTCATGGTGCACTCATCCCAGACATCCCTGATGACACCTTTTAAGTACCTGCTCCTGACCTGAGCTTTTACTGATGCTCCATGAAAGTATATCGGATGCTGCTAGGTTAAGAGGGAGTTTAAAAGTCGAGTGTGCTGCCCTGCCGCCGTGTAACAAAGTACCTGGAATCCCAGAATAAGCCACAGGTACTGTAATATTCCTGGTGGTGCCTATCCTCTGCAAGGAGAAGCTTCGTAATAAATGTTTTTTTCCTGTCCCTTCAGGACATCCAGGAAGAAGATTCGTCCATCGCGTTGGCATACACTATTAAGAATAGTTCTGTAGGTCTGTAGTTGGTCCAGAAGTAATTTTGACACATTTTCAACAATGTGCTTTGAAAGCGCTTGAGTATCATAGGATGTTTCACGAATGACAGCAGTGGAAAGGCTATTTGATGCTGACCTGAATGTTTGTGGCAGGACATATGTGAATAATTCCTTTCCACCCAGTGTAGCAATTCTGTCTTCAATGTCAATGACAGTTTTGTTGTAGACTTCATTGCTGATACCCTCCATGTCAGGATAGAGCAGTTGAACTTGCCACTTCAAGTCTTCATCCAGTTTGTCCCTGTATTTGAGTCGTAGAGTGGCAGGATCACACGTTTTGCATGTCTGTAGTAATACTGCAAATGGTGCCTGAGACTTTTAGGTGATTCTGATTAAGCAGTAAAGCTGTATCCCATTGTGCACCATCTTCTAACAGACCTCGACGATAGCGGGCTTCTCTGCATGTTGTGCAAACATGTCCATGAACCATTTTTAGGTCCTGGAAACACGGTGGCGCTCTGACCTCACGCAATAGTAGACGGAGGTAGAAGCAGTGTTGTTGAGTGGTATTTAAGTGTAAACGTACATATATGTACTTAAAACGGGACTGACGCATGAACACACCCTCAAACATGTTTTCTTCATTCCTCATTCTTGTATCTAAGTTCGGTAAGTATTTTTACTGTTTAGTGATACTTCCACATATTTTAATATTCCATGATATAAAATTCTGATTACGTTTTTTCCTCTTTGTTTTTGTGCTTATATTTTTGAACTTAATTTCGAGCCTTTATTCTAATAGACATTTGCATACACAAATAGAAACATTTATATTGTTATCTCTCAATATTACATACCTGCAGCGCTAGAAGCTTTAAGTGTCATTCACGCATCAATATATATTCCCTTAAGTGTTTATTGTCAAATCTCAAACAAAATCATTATGAAACGGTAACGTTGTTTTGTGTGCTTGTGAATGATTTCTTTTATGAAAACAAACCTTAGCATGTAGAAGATAATATTGTTTCCATGAAAACAAAACATCACCCCGCCACCAAAAGAAAATAAAGACAATCATTCATTGACACTTTTTCGATGGCCAATGATTCCAACAGGAAGGAATTTTGCACATCACATATTAGAGTGTATTAATTACATTAAGGAGTTCATGAGTTCATGGAAAGGTAAATGCTTGGTATCTCGTTGTGAGAGCAAATCAGTAGCGAGGTCATCAGAAAGAAGTACGCCGTGAGGGATGTAATCGCAGAGTATACACGCAGCAAGTTTAAATGGGCTGGACATGTCGCCCGGCTCACCGATAATCGGTGGACCCGCGCCGTTGTCGAGTGGTACCCGCGCGAGCGGAAACGACCACCCGGAAGGCCTCCACGACGGTGGAGTTACGATTTCAGGAGGACTATCGAGATCGCGTGGACGAGAAAGGCGCGATCCAGAGAGAAGTGGACAGCGTGCTGTGACCAGGGGTGTCAAATGGACGCCCGACGGACTGGTTGGTCAAGGTGAAGGTGAAGAATTTACTTTAAGACATTACCCATAATAACGGAAATATTTATGATCTAATATTTCTCACTCTATGAAATGCACAGTTGTACTTCTGGCTGACATGGGTACAAAGTATAAGTGTAGCTTAGCACTTTTAAATCAAATGCTATTACATTTAGCCAACAACGACTAAGCCCTGCTTTGAGCTCAAAATATGATGAGCGTACTCAACTCATTGAGTAATCCTACTGATGTTCAATCACCTGAATGTAATCACCTGAATGTAATCTCAACAGATTACACATCATAACACGTCAAACATAAGTACAGCCATATTAAAGAAAAGCATGAATGAAAGCAAAACGAAATACATTTTATCTGTGTAGGTACATACAATCGAATATTTGACTGTCTTTTGTAGCTTCATATTCAGAGAGAAAACTGAAGCCATACACTGTATTAAATTTTCTCTATACAGCTGAATGTTTACGAAATGTAGAAATTGATGTTAGCAGTTATGGAACTGAAATATAAATATGACGACCAAGATTGCCACTCCTGTTCATATAGAATTTCAATGTACAGTTAGTATAACATACACTGAAAAAGACGTATACACAAAAATATACTCACACATAAACATACATACATGCATATATACGTTACATGTGGATATATACACATAATACGATCATGCTCATATGTTCTTGCATGTACCCCCATACACATTTATAAAGCGTTCTATATATATAAATAAATATTTATGTATATATATATATGCATTCAAAATGTGACCGCGTGTGTATCGTTGGCGATCTTTTCCTCCATCTTCCCTTCCTTGGATCTTTCCTTTTTCTATGTTTCTGACGATGAGCTCCGCTCGAAACGTTAAAATCCCCTTCTTTCTTTCCTTTTCTGTGCGTCCAATAACACTATACTTGTTCCATGTCCTCGCATTGTTGCGTTTTCTCTTTGTGTTTTCACGTTTGGATTAACTTTATATATATGTATATATATATATATATGTGTGTGTGTGTGTGTGTGTGTGTGTGTGTGTGTATGTGTCTGTATCGAATGCAATGTACATATTTATTGTACATACATATAGATGAGTTCACATACATTTTCTCCTGAAAAAAGTCTGATATTTACTGTAATCATTAGTTAAGGTTTTTTTTCACTTGCCAGGTGTTTCATAATTGTAATTTCAGTTGGGAAAGTATAATTAGATTTATTTTAGTACCTGTTGGCTTGACGATGATATTGTACGTTATCGTTCCGAATGGAAATCTTTTTTATGCGTCAAATGTCTTAATCAATGTACTTTCCCTGATTATCTATGATTTCCTGCTATCTATTTACAAACTTTTAAATACCAGCGATTTAAAACTCTTTTGGTTTCAACGATAAGAACTCTGAAATGTCAGTTTCGACCTTCCCTTGGCATGCGAAAGTTATGTCCCCTCCCCTTCCCCCAAATGATTCTGTAAACTACAAAACAAATAGTTGCCTGAATGTGCAAGGTCGGGAGAATAAGATGGAGGAGAATTTTTTCCGAACCAAGCTTTTCAGTCTTTTGTGATATGATCTTTGCAGTGTGGGGTCTATATATATATATATATATATGCATACATGTGTATACATACGTGTACATATAAAGAACCCCTTCGGTCATGAGTGACCATGGGATTGCACCTAGAAAGTTACCCTCCTAGACACAAGTCCGGGCAAGGTTGTTTATGGAAGACCAGCAGTCGCTCATGCATACCAGCCTCCCCTCTCCACGCCACCAGTGTTATCCAAGGGAAAGACAAAGGTCGATACAGCTTGGCACCTGTGACGTCGCAACTCATTTCTACAGCTGAGTGAACTGGAGCAACGTGAAATAAAGTGCCTTACTCAAGAACACAACACGCAGCCCGGTCCGGGATTCGAGCTCACAACCTCACGATCGTAAGCTCGACGCTCTAACCACTGAGCCATGTGCCTTCACATGCGTGTACATATATATATATATATATATATATATATAATATATATATATATATATATATATATATATATATATATATATATATATATATATATATATATATATATATATTATATATATATATATATATATATATATATATATATAATATATTATATATATATATATATATATATATATATATCTTTCTTTGGTATATATATATATATATATATATATATATATATATAGCAAAGAAATATATGTAAAAATGCACAGGAGGTTGGTATGATAAAATTTATGTTAATATTAAGATCATAATGAAACAAAGATTTGTATTACAAAGGAAGTAAGACTTCAATTATTCGGAAGGTTATATGGTTTGGAATATAACTCTTCAATTTATCTGAAAGTTACTTTCAAAGTATTGCTAGGGCTTTTGGATTGATATTCTTAATATATACAGATTTGTGAAATATATACCAAAGTTTTAGGGGTTATTTACAAATATTTCAAGGGTGGAGAGAAGAATTGATTGTTGTTCTGTTGCCGTGGGGGTTGGTTGTTACTAAAATGAATTGATGTTCAGTTCTGGTTTATATTTTTGGGATGAATTAGGCTTCTTTATTTAGACGAGCTTGCGTTGAGGTTCAGTCAGCAAATTTGTACAGAGAATATATAGAATTGTGGTTGCAATTGTTTAGCACATACGTCAATATGTTCGCTGAGATATATATGGCAATATTGTGGTGAAGCTATTTGTTGACGGTGCACCGTACAGCAGCGACGGATTGAAATTCCCGTATTTCTGCCATAATCTTTCTGCCAGCCCGAGCATCTGATCACATAAATTAGATTTTCGGACGCACAAGTGAAATCTGATTTAATTGTAAAATGTTGCCCTTTTTTGAAATGGTATTCCAACCCTACGAAAAGTTTGGGGCTTATTCCATAATTGGAGCAATTACACTTTTTCACTTTTGCGTTGGTTGTAGTTGAGAGTAATTTTGCATTTGTTAATAGTTCCTTTCGTGACATGGGCTGTTTGTCGTTTTTATTTTATTTTAAGGTAACGTAGAATTCTTTTCAGTTTGGATTCCTTATGTAGTTTTGGTAGATTTTGGAAGATTGTGTTGAATGCCTCCTTGTCTCTGGGGTAAATAACTCTCTCAATATATTTTCTCATTATATTCACTCGAATTTTAATTTCTAATGTAATAAAAATTGTCGATGTGCATTGTTAGTGATATCGTTGATGATGATGATGATTGTTCCTTCTCGAGCCATGCCTGGCTCATAAGGGCCAGTTCCCGGTTTCTTGGCGTATAGATTCCCCACCTGGACGGGACGCCGGTCCGTCGCAGGTGAGCTGCAAGATACAGGAGGAAAGAGTGAAAGAAAGTTGTGTCGAAAGAATCAGCAGAACTTTCGCCATTACCTTCTGCCGGAGCTGCGTGGAGCTTAGCTGTTTCGCTCATAAACACACATATCGCCCGGTCTGAGATTC
>NC_043004.1:47271944-47274444 GCF_006345805.1 Octopus sinensis | reverse complement strand
CTTTTCTATATTGCCATAGTTATTGTTTTTCTTTTGTTTCGTTCTTATTTTAAGCATGATGATGGCAATAGTAATAGTTAAGTAGATTCAATCAGTCACACAGCAGGAACAAAAAGAAAACAAATCACTAACACACACAAATGCACATATATTCCTGATCCTACACGCAGGCAAACACACACACAGACGCAATCTCATGCATACACTGTTTTTTTTCATAAATATTTATTTCTAATTGTTGTTTGTTTATATTCTAGCTATACTTACCATCATTAGCCTGTCTTACTTCTGTCAATCATATTCTGTGTGTGCGCACATTCTAAAGAGGCTCTGATCTGTATACAAAAGCATTAACATATTTTTTTATCTTACAAAGTTTATGACTATTGCACATTACAAACAGCTTGCGAAAAAAACCCTCTCATTGCCGTGTTTGGTAATTTCTTTTTAGTTCCCCATATATAAGCAGTTTGGTTTTTGACTTATTCACAAAAATATCCATACATACAGAAAGAGAGAGAGAAGAGAGAGAGAGAGAGAGTGACAAACATACAGTCAGTCAGACAGATATACATACGACCATTCATACATACATATATACATACATGCATACATACAGAGAGGCATACATGCATATAAATATACTCACATACATATATTCATACTTGTATAAATACAGAGAGGCCTACATGTATATTTACATACTTACATACATAAATATATACATATATGCATACATACATATACAAGAAGCTCCATAGAAATGTCGATATCGACAGGCTCTAACGAAGAGGAGATAAAGGAATTAGAGGTTTGGGATCGTTGCTGACAGCCTTGCAATGCAGTATAGACTCTCTTAAACAGAAGTTTGTAAAAAAAAATCAGCGAAAATAAATACATTAATTTTGCACTCAAAAGTAAAGAAAACAATATCCTATATGTCAGCAGCGTCCTCTCATGGAAACACTCTCTTCCTGATGACCTGATGATGTTCTTCAAAATCCGGCCAGGCTTACCTCAAAGAAGACCTGGATGTAAAACGCTCATAATAACAAAGCAAAATCCGTGTCCGAAGACTTGAAGAAGAGAGCATTTTTGACTTGAAGCGAATACACTTTTGGGGTCATGATAGCTATTGAACATCACACATTGAAGTTTATGCATTTGCAATCCAAGAGCAATGCTTTTAAATGCTTTATAAACCTACTGGCACTACGTCAGTTACGATGAGGTTTCCAGTTGAGGTGATCAACGGAACAGCCTGCTCATGCAGTTAACGCGCAAGTCGATGAACACTCCACAGACACGTGTAACCTTAACGAAGTTCTTATGGAGATACAGCATGTCAAAGAATGACAAGGGTAAGCATTTGAAATACATGTACGACTTGTTTTTGTCCGGTGAGTGAAATTCAGTGTCGTGTTGAAAGATACAAAGCGTCGCTTGGAATTGAACTCACGACCCTACGATCATAAGCCTAACACCTTAACCACTCAGCCAGGCATCGTCACTAAATGTCTAATAAACAAAAAGAGAAACCGATATTGAATTTGAAATAGGGGACATCAGGGCGAAAGAGGTGAATAATTTCGTGAGAAAAGCTAGAGCAAAGTGTACCCCAGGAGGTGATGACGTCTGGTATAAAGTATTCATATATTGCAATCGTCTGCGAAAGAAGCTCTTTGTCCTACTCCGACACTTCTAGCGCAAAAAGACTCTAGTATAGGAGTGGTGTGAGGTAGAAGGCATATACCTGCCGGAGGAAGACAATGCAAAGACTATAAAACAGTTTAGGCCGATATCCTTATTGAAAGCAACTTATTTATGAGAATTCTCTCGAGGAGAACATTGACACATTTATAGAGTAATAGATATGTCGATGAATCTGTTCAAAAGGTCGGACTCCCTGGGATCCCTGGATGTGTTGAACACTGTTTAATGTCTGTTTTTGATTTGAAAAGCGATCCAAGGTGCCAAACAGCTTGTCCTAGCTAATGCAAATTGAGCAGTGCCCCACAAATTACTGATGGGAGCCATGGCCCACTTCCATATTTCAGACAAAGTAAATAAAATAATGAGAATATATTATGACAGTTTCGAGATGAGGTTTACAACTGGAGATTTTACAGCAAAGTGGCACCGATTGGAGATTGGCATTGCTGTTGGCTGCAGAATATCTGTCAAAATGTTTATCTTAGTTATTTAGATGGTTTTGAAAGCTGTGGATTTTTCGGAAGAAATCGCCTATGTACAATCGTCTAAGAAACCTTCATGGATTACGTGACACTTCTATCAACAGAGAAGCAAATCATGCAGAGAGCCTTCTTGAGGCTCGACGAGCTTGTGAGGTGGTCAAGGATGCAGTTTAGAGCAATAAAGTCGCGTAGTCTGACATTTGTTAAGGGAGTGCAGAAAAAAGTTAAATTTCGAAGAGCTGAGGAAAAGCATTCCAACAGTCAAAGAAAAAACTGTCAAGAGCTTGGAACTGGAACATTGTCAG
>NC_043004.1:47246944-47266944 GCF_006345805.1 Octopus sinensis | reverse complement strand
TTGCAACCATCCATGTCAAGTCTTACACCGTCTACGTTATTCACAGAGCATTGAGATTGCTATCGTTTTGTCTGCATTTTGACATCCGGCGTAAATCATTACGATGCATTTAACTCTTTCCCAGTATTCAGATGACATTCGTGCGCCATGTCATGTTACTCTTTCTCCCATACAACTTCAATTGTTTTGCATCCAAACGCCGTTGAGAGTGCACCAATTTACGAAGCTGTTTCTGATAAAAGGATCATTATCCAGATTATCCTCTTGGGCATTCTAAAAATATATATTTATTACGTAAATTACGTTCCTAATATGATGACATGTTTACACATTTTCCCCAGAACCAATGAAAATCTATTTAATATAATCCTAGCCAAATACGATACCAAGTCGGAACATTACATCGTTTAATACTAGAGAATAAATATTTTTATTGCAAACTATATACATTTTCCAAGAGAGATAGACAGGGTCCTCTCCATTACAGTATATTGCTGGCTAGAGCGGACTCTGACTATCTCACTGGCAACCAGGTACTCATGACTGAATATGAATCAGACGGCTTGAAACTGAATTGGTCTCGTGATTCTGTTGTCTGCTAGGAGATGGTAGGGGTTTGCTCCCCCCTGCTAGCAATATATGTGTATACTCAGGGCGCAGCACCGCACCGATAACCACCTGGGGGGAGAAGATCGACCTGGGGGGAGAAGATCGACCTGGGGTTAAACAAGTAGTAATCTGAACAGCCATTTTCTTGTGGTGATTAATTTTAGCTGTTAATATAGTTACTAATCTGATCTCTCCTTGAGATTTTACAACTAGCTACTTTACTTGTAGCAAATCAGTGAACATTGTTCGCTTTATTTACGATATATTGATGTCTAGAGCGCCACCTGGCTATCTCTCTGGAGACCAGGTACTTGCGGCTGGAGATGCGCCAACCATCTCGAAAGTGAATCAGTCGCGCGATCCTTTTGTCTGCTAGAGGATGCTAGGGGTTCGCTCTCCCTGCTAACAATATATATTTATGATATCCAGTTGGGTTAAACAGGTACTAACATGGAGCAGCCACTTTAATGTGGCGATAAACTCTAATTGATAGTATAGTTACTATTCTGATCTATTGAAGTTTTACACGTAACTACATTGCTTGTCTAACCATAATTTTCCTAAAAAGTTTTCGATACCTTAGGTGAAGGTAACTCCAACTGTTAAATGGATTGCAGCTTTATGATAATACCTAGTAACAATATTGAATATAATACAGCTAATAATCCTTGAGTGACACATAATTCTGAGAATGGAGTGAGTACTAATTCTTTTAACCATGAGTGAATAGACGCCTTTGTAATTTTAAAAACAAGGTTATGTGTCCTTAGAAAATCAGTGGTGAAGTATTTAGTAGGCCAAGGTAACGTATTGGAGGGAATCGTACGTGTTATTACATAAATTCTTCAGCAACAATTGTAAGTCTAGATTACATAACTTTTACTTTACATTTAAGTTGAGAAGAAAATGTAATTCTCAGAATCTTCGTAAATGCATTTGGGATTTGAAGAACATTAATTACGATATAGAAGAATTCATTATTAGTTACGCGCCATCGTACAAAACTAGAGGAAAGGTAGCATATAATTGCTTCAGAATTTGAAGTATTAATTTGTATAAACAGTCTTACGTTGAATTGTTCCCATAAATATAGAAAACATTTTAATATTTCAATAATGAATTACAGCTTATAGTTTCTTTTCCTCTGACATATTAAGTTAATTTTTTCCTTAATTTATTTAGCATATGACAATAGCTAAAATGTCTATTTTTATTCTTTTCATATCTACTGATGTCATCATAAAGTTTACAAACTAAATTGGCCTTTCTTGGAATATTACGTTCCTTCTTAATCTCTCTTTTTGTATTTCCAGCATGTATTGGAGATATTATCTCGGTTTATTTTAGTTCGTTTTAGATAACAATGATAACATTCTATTAGCGCAATTGTTCGTTTGTTTGCATTTGGCTGGCATTTCGTACCTTTTTTTCTTTCTCAAAATACGCCAGCACAATAGGAATTACTTTCGGTGATGTATGCTATCATCTATTAAAGATTTGATTTTGTCCATGTTTATTCAGGTTGTCACACACTCCGGATTTCTAGAAAATCTTTTAAGAGATAATTCGATCTACCTGTTGTCATTTATGAGGAATTAACTTGATTGTCAATTTTATCTTAATTTACTGATATATGATTGCTTGCTATAGTTCACCAAGTTCGCTTAACTTTGAGTACTTTCGAGATATTTACATGGATTTATAAATACATACATACATACATACATCCATACAGACATACCTCCATACAGACATACATACATACATACGTACATACATACATATATATATATATTTAATTTTATTTGTTAGGGAATAAAAAATTCGGCATAACAGGGGTTCAAATTATTCTCAATGAGATAATACATATTTTCATTTAGAGATAGCAGGCCCCCTTCATCATATTAGGAATGGTTCCAGCAAAACACGGCGTGGTTAAGGGACCGGGAAATGTACCTCAAGAAATACGTGTAGCCAAGTTATAAAGTAGTAAGTATTTAAATTTGAGTTCTTTTAAATGGTGAGATGTAGGAGCCTTCTATCTCTAAATGAATATATATATATTTATATATATATATATATATAATATATATATATATATATATATATATATATATAATATATATATATATATACATGCATATATTTCTGTGTGTGTGTGAGCTTCGCTTGGAGATCACACCGGCGTGAAACCCGACTTGTGAGTGTTAAGGAAGTAAATTATATCAGTGCGTACGCGAGTGTGCGCATGTGTGTGCACGCGTGAATGTGTGTGTGTGTGTGTATACACAGGTAGAGTCGTTGTCTTACGTTTTTTAGATTCACATTTCCGTGCTCGGAATCTGCAGGCAAATTATAACTGGCAATTGACAAGATTTGCATTTACGCACACAGGAACACGTACGCACACGCACACACACGCGCACGCGCGCATACATACGTACACACACCTACACTCAGACACACACTGACACACACACACACACACACACACACACACACACTCACACATACACACACTCACATGCACGCATATATGTATACAATCCTTTTCATCGGAGATGTAGAAAAAATACGACACATGAACCACGTTACTATCTAGTTCTATTTTTTAAATTCCCTTAACCCAGTAGCCCTGCTGCTATTCGTTTTAATTGTCGTATTATCACATGTTACCATTTACTTCTTCATTCATTCACTTCTTCCCGTAAAAGCTATTGATTCCAAACTTTGTTATCTGCTATTCTTCTATTAAAGTTTTCGTATTGATCCATTGCAGTTTGACCGTTCCAATACACACTACTTCATGCTCTCCTACTCATTTCCTCTACCTCGTCATTGTCTGTTCTTACTCCCACTCTCTCTCTTTTCTCTTTCGTTTCTTTTACTCACCTTTATTTTTACCATTACTTTTATTTTCTTTCTATTATTAACCCTTTTTTTCCATCTCCTTATCTTCTGTGTTTCTTCTTTGCTTTTTTATCATACTTTCCATCACCATATCCTTTGAGAAGAAAATTACTTATAAATGTGCGAAACCCACCATCTTACCACCTTAACGTTCCCCAAATTACTCTACCCCGACAGGTGAAACTCAGAGCAGTATGAGATATATTCATCCATAAGAGAATATATTAACCCCTACCTACGATAATTTTTGTAGGTTCAAGCCTGCCTTTATATTTTGCAAGCAAACACACCAAAGCTTTAACTCTTCCGTTGGGTGTTTAGTTCAGCACACATTTGTAAATTTAATATATTTATGAATATTAGAGCTCATGATATCCTGCTGATTGGATCTCCTGGATTTCAGCAAGAAATAAATCTGTATTATACGCCTCTGAATTAGATTACTATGTGGTCTGCTAGTCGGATTCACCAGAGGAGTTTTCTCTGATATCCACAAGATTACGGGAATCTATTTTTGACCTAGAATAAATGAACATTAATTCAGGCAGGTATTTCCTTTGATATGATTGTTCCGTGTAGTACGAATTCTGATTCAAATGAAGACAATCCTGCACTGCACTTTTTATGGTGATTCTCCTACAGGTGCATGAAGCGAAGTAAACATTCCAGTACCACTTATATATTCCTCAAGTATCACATTTGTTGGGGATCTATATACGATTAGGGCAAAAGACAGTATCCATATTAATGAAATGTGATAAGCCCATATTTCTAGCTACATTTGAATTCAGAATGATCTGAGATAGCGAATGACTATGACGTTATTTATAGTAAGAGAAACCTTATTTAAGTCACGATGAATAGGTATTATCTACCGAAAATGGGAAAAATACATTTAAATGGGAGATTCAACCACCTCCCCACCGAAAAATAAAGCAAAATCTAATGTTGCTGTCATAGGGCTCTGCTTCTTACAATATATACCCATGTAGAATAATAATGATAATATTAATAATAATAATTGTTATTATATATATATGCATATATATATATATATATATATATATATATATATATATATATATATATATATATATATATATATATATATACATATATATACATATTTAGATTCAAATGAATATGGTACTTAATTTAGATGCACCAGAATTCTGTATGGTGTTATCCATAAAAATCCGGGGGTCATTATCATCAAAATAAGCAACAAGAATTATTCCGGTAATTTGGTACGATCGTTTCGTACCATATCATTTTATTAAAAGTTGTAAGTATTACAACATTTTTTTAAATGCTGAGCAATCATCAGCCAATTATAGAGGTTATGCATATATATATATATGTATATATAGTTAGAATTTACAGGAAAACAAAAGGCGAAGACGAGTGTGTAAAGAACGAACAGAAGTCTTTTACGCTTCGAGCCTACGCTCTTCGACAGAAAGGAACACAGAAATAATCAGGGAGAGAAAATATTTGAAAGGCTTAGTATCTAACGATCTATATATATAAATGAAAAAATGAATTCAATAAATACAAAACGTTCACATAGGACACACAAAGATGGACCCTAATTCTTCATCAGTTATCGACCAAAAATAGTGATACTCAGTTTCGTGTCTTTCACTCTAAGACTGAGAACTTCGTATATCGCCGGCACCCGCACAATTCATGGGGAGTAAGGGCTCGAGCAAACAAGATAATACAGAGTGGACGTACGAAAGTAAAGAAATGTAATTTGAAACGATTGACGAAGACGGAATAAATACACTCTTTCGGCCAAACCCGAGAATCATGAGTTGCGCTTAGAAGAAATCCTCAATGGATATAAAAATAGAAATAGTGAGAGAGGAGACAATGTTGACCGGTAGGCCAAGCGTCCGGTGGCGGAAAGGCAGAGATGAGCAAACTCGTCACGAGTCACGTGTAAGCAGCAGATAGAAGACAAGGAGAGAGATGGAGAGAGAGAGAGGCAAAGAGAACAGGGAAGGAAAGAAGAAAAGAAGAAAGTCTAGAATGAGGAGTGAGAAGACAAGGTAGAGGGAGAGAGGAAGTAGGGATGCTAGAAAATGAATATGAGGACGAGAGAGAGAGAAAGAAGATAGAGTCGCAAAAAATTTATTAAAGCATATTGTTAACAAATCCATGGTGTTCAGTTATTCAATAAATGGGAAATGCATTAAATACTAGAAAACGTAGGCGTAGAACAGACAGAGATGGACCCTAATTTTTTATCAGTTATCGACCAAAAATTCTGATTCTCAATTCCGTGCCTTTAACGATAAGACCGAGAACTTTTGCTGCAGCCGCAAAATCTAACGACGCCTACTGCTTTGCCAACTTTCATAATTTTATGCTTATGTAAATACATATGTACAATATTATATATGTGTGTGTGTGTGTGTATGTGTGTGTGTGTGTGTGTATACGTGTGTGTGTGTATACGTGTGTGTGTGTGTGTCTGTGTGTGGTGTGTGTGTGTGCGTGAGTGTGTCCGTACTGAAAGCTGAACATCATGCAGACAGGATGCACTGGCTCGGGAGAGATTGCAATCTCTGAGTCAAAATCAATGTTCGGCCTGGGCATTGACACGAACAATAATGAATTGATCCATTTGCATATTATCAAATTAATGATAAAATGCAGACGGCTAGTTGGTCGGCTCCTCCAAACTTTCGAAACGAGAAGAAAGGAAACAATGCTGGTTTTTTGGAGGGCATACATCCTCAGCCGCTTGGACTACTGCTCACAACTATAGTCAACACACGAAGCTGCACAAAGAAAATCGTCTCAATGCGACGTATCATCGACTGGGAAAGACTGAAAGATTTAAAACTCTTCTCTCTAGAACGAAGGCGGGAAAGATATGCAGTAATATTCATTTGGAAAATCCTTGACGCCCTCGTAACAAACTTTGGCATTAATAGTTACACAAACAGCAGAACGAGGCGCCACTGTACAGTGACTAGGATCCCAGCATCTCCATTAAAATACAGGACCAGATACTGCAGCAGCTTGGGTTTCAAGGGCCCGCAGCTCTTCAATATCATTCCAAAGCGCTTGACAGACATGCATAGTGTAGATGTAGGTGTCTTCAAACCAAAGAAAACTGGATTTCCTCCCGTCATCGGTTACAGATGAGCTTATCTCAAGGCAGAACACACAGATGAGGAGAGTGGCATCAAACTCCCTCATTTACCAAATGCTACATATCATGCGGTGTTTAAAATAATGATGTAGCACAGTCAACAATATTGCCCCAGCATGACTGCAGCCTTGGAGCTGAAACAATTTCAAGATATTTAACGATATTTAAAGATATATATATATATATATATACATAGCTTTGAGAAGTGTGTCATGTTTTATCAGATTATGTCCGTATTTAAAGAGATCAAACACATTTATTTTTTGCAAATAAAAGATCTAATGGTTATTATGGAAAGCCAACTTTTATAAGCTGTGCTGAGGTTGCAGTGAAATTACAGCGAATTTGGAATAACACATTCTAAATCTCTCCTCGCACGTTGATTTCTCTTTGTTTGTGTGTCTGATCTACTTAGGTTGTGTGTGTCACACATTCATATTCGACATCCTATTGTACTTAATCTGGCTTCGAGGATGCAACAGAAAATAGTGACATTCATTTTTCACTCGCTATAATCGAATGAGAAAAGGAAACTAACGCATGTTTTTCTAATTAGATTTTTCTTTGTCATTGTCCCTTTGCTCATTAATAGGGAAAACATATACATTAGTATGTATGTACAATCCACATGCAGTAATTGATATCCTGTATGTGAACAATATAATGCATACACACACACACTCACGGAGATATGATAATATATACGTGTATATATATTTTATGATACATTTCCAGATTACACAACTACATCGAAAATCTCTATACGTGTGTTTGTGTGTGCATGAATGTGTGTGTGCGTGCGTATGTGTGGGATGTATGGGTATGATTCTATGCATTTCTATGTCATGCAACTGAATCTATGAATTATTATCGGACTGTTTCTCTATTCTACTGATTCTATTATTATATCTATGTTTATAGTAAGCTCCTTCTTGTCTTCCCGTGTCTGCTGTCTATTTCTGTGAGAGCTAATCTGGTGTTTCTGAAGATACTTCTTGCAAAATCAATGAATATGTCGCGTCAAGATAGGTTTGTTGTAAAGAATACTGATAGGAACGAAAAGAAAAGAAGATATCGAAAACGCAGCTAAAATGATGCTATTAACTGTGTGGTATATGCATTGTGGCAATGTGTGTGTGTATGTGAGTGTGTAAAGGATTCATCACAAAAGAATTATCTTGCTTTTGTGTTGGTTTGATCAAGTTATGGGTTTCGTCGGAATTTCAGATTATAGACAGCCTTACACTTCAACGCCAGCTTTCACTGAGCGCTATCAGTAAACGTTTGAGAAAAGATCGAAAAGTAGACACGTTATAGAAAAGAAACAGCAAAAAAGAAAATGGAATGGGACAATGATTTATTCATCTCCATGTATACATACATATATATATATATATATATATATATATATATATATATACATATATATGAATATTTATAGGTATGCATAAGGAATGTTTTATGGGCATTCAGAAGAAAGGCAACATACACACGTATACACACGTACGCCCAAACACACTCAGACATACACTGCAGCACATTGCTATGCAATGTTGATTCTTCCTCAAAATCTGATAACAGATATTAAATGGGGAAAAAACTCAATACAGAGTTTAAAATTACGTATCAAAATATGTGAAATAATACGAGTCATGTTGCCGAAGAACGCCATATCACAGACTACTGGAAATTGCTTTACTTCTTCAGCATTCCAAATACTGGGGTGTTCAAAGTAGTGATGCACACGTACACACACACTCTCTCACACACACACTCTCTCACACACACACTCTCTCACACACACATATGTATACACACATAGACACACAAACTCGCACACACATGCGCGCGAACACGCCCCCTCACACATATATACGCTTGAATAAAGCGATTGGTTTGTCGGCTTCTGTATATCTGAGACATCATGTGATCGTAGTGAAACAGTGGTTCGAAGAATGTATGTTTTGAATGGTGTAGTCGATGAGTGGATGTAGATATGTCATAGGGTCTACAAGGGAAGATTGTGCGTTATTATTAAAGCTGCCGAATAAAGCGAGGATTCAGCAGAAATGTTAGCACACCGGGAAAATCCTTAGCGGCATGTTGTCTGTCTTTATATTCTGAGTTCATATTCTGCTAGGGTCGACTTTGCTTTTTATTCTTTCGAGGACCATAAAAGAAGTACCAGTCGAGCACTGGGTTTGATGTAATCAAGTTAGCACCTCCCCACTAATTGTTGGCCTTGTCCTATTACTTGAAACCATTATTAGAACCGTTGCTTTTGTAGACGTGTGTAGTTGATAACATTTAACAAGCAGAGACTGTTAGTCGCAAGATTGGTTTCTGAAGCCGGTTAATGTTGTTAATCGCAATGCAGTTAAGTTAGTTCAATACTGATCAAGATTTCACACTGGATTAACATTAGGAACATGATGGGATGGTGGTTTTTCTCTCTTTCATTTAGGACGTTTGTCAACAGTTTGTTTGGTGAGGGTGACGAGTTAGGTGGTATGCAGGTATATAGGTGGAATAGGGCAGTGGGATGTGGGAGGTCTGTGTGAATCCGTTTGGGGTTGGTGTCAGATGAAGAGAGGTAGTGAGCTGAGCCTATATGGCGCAAAGGAACGAAGACAGAAGATTATTACCTGTTCACGGCAAAAGCGGGAGTTCGGGTGGCTCATGAAGAGACAATCCGAACAGAGACAGATGACATAGCGAATGACCGGTAGAGCAGGAGTGGGTCGAGACCGGGGCATCATTGTCGAGTCTGATGCCTTGGAGCTGCTCTCCGAACCGGTCAGCCAAGCGACGCCCATTTGTATAATGTACAGGGAAGGAGAGAGAAAGCAGGAGGTACAGTAAATAACATTACTAGAGGTGCAGAAAAAGGAGTCGGTTACGTGACAGGGAAGGTGATGCATGTCAGTGAGTTTGGTAGTGCTAGGGAGGTAGGGGAAGACGCGACAGCGTGGTCAGCAGCTATCAATATATATATTTTAGTAGAAACCCTAAATGTAGATTGATAAATCCGGCTAAAACTGAGATAGGAATTATTAGCAAAAATATTTTGGACAGTATTTTAGTTAAGTTAGATAGTGAAGTAGACTTGAGAATTTGGAAGAATAGTAAGTCAGTTATAGAGTGGTTTAAAGGTATTAGCTATAAGAATAATTGTAGTTTCACACAATTCGACATTATTGACTTTTACCCGTCGATATCTAGGACGTTGCTCCTAAGGGCATTGGACTTCGCCAAGCAGTATGTCAACATCGATAGCTCGGAAATTGAAATTATTATGCATGCGAGGAAATCGCTTCTGTTTTTCGAGGATTCCACCTGGATTAAGAAGACTGAGGATTCTCTTTTCGATGTACCGATGGGGGCATACGACGGGGCTGAATTATGTATGCTCATAGGAGCCTTTATTCTCCATAATCTAAAAATAGAATTCCCATTTATAGATGCAGGTCTATATAGGGATGACGGCCTTATAGCCACGCATAATCTAAACGGCCATGAATCAGATAGACTTAGGAAGGACCTTATAGCTTTCTTTCAAAGGATGGGCTTACGGAATACGATAGATACTAACCTGAATAGTGTAGATTTTTTAGACGTAAATTTTAATGTAAGATCGGATAGATTTAAACCTTTCCGTAAGCCCAATGAAAAGCTATCGTATATTAGCAAAGATTCGAACCATCCACCAGTTATCCTTAGCAACTTAGTCAGCAATGTAGGTAGAAGAATATCTTCAATTTCTTCGGACGAGGCAGCATTCCATAATGCTGCACCTTATTACGATAGCGCATTAAAGAATAGTGGATTCTCGGAGAAGATCCAGTTCAACCAGCTTAATGCTAATAATAATGCTGCACGAAGAACTAGGACCAGGAAAGTTTTGTGGTTCAACCCGGCTTTCAATTTGGCCGTAAAGACTAATATAGGTAAGGAATTTTTGAGATTAGTCTCTAAGCATTTTAAGCAGGGTCATAAATTCTACAGAATATTTAATAGAAGAACCCTGAAGGTTAGCTATTCTTGTTGCAGAAATTTCGCCTCTTACATTAGCCAACATAATAGGAAGCTAATTGAGATTAGACATGGTGCCGAGCCCATTAAAAAATGTAATTGCAAAAACGAAAGCTCCTGTCCGTTAGAAGGGAAATGTCTAGTGAAAGGAGTGGTTTATAGAGCCAAGGTGCAAGTGGAAGGCTCATCGGAATACAAGACATACACAGGGGCTTCAGAAAATTCATTTAAAACAAGATTTTATTCTCATAAGAATTCTTTTAAATACCCAGAGAATAGGAAGAAAACCAGCCTAGCAAAATATGTCTGGGAACTAAAAGAAAAGGAAGCCCCACCTTTCAACGTGACATGGAGCATTCTGGACAGGGCGGCACCATACAGGCATGGAGCTTACAAATATAATTTCAAGTGCAAGCTTTGCTTATTAGAAAAAATGCACATATTATTCAAAGACAATAATTCTTTGAATCAAAGAAGTGAGTTAATGAACTTATGTAGGCACGCGGCTAAATTTAAAATGTCGAATATAAATATACCATATGGATAGAGTATATATTTTGTATTTTGATTTTTGATTTTTGATTTTGACTCTTAAGCGCTACGACGGATCTATAGCAAAGTCTTATTGTTTCTACATATATATTAGGAAAAACCTACAAACTCTGTTTTCATGTTATTGTATTGCATAGGATTACCTTGATTATTATATTACCTTGATTATTTATAAATGACCCAAAATAGGATGTTATATTTTATTTTATATGTCTTTCGTATATATTTTTATTAATGCACCCATTTTTTAAAAGCAATGTTTTTTTAAAAAAAGCAATGTTGTCAAATTTAGAATGTTTATATAAGTTTGTGTATAGCAAAGCATATGTATTTGTAAGCATGCGTATCTGTGTATGTGTAAGTGAAAGTATGCTTGTGCTTAAGCACGCATACACACGACGGTATGTATATGTATCAATTCAAACTTGTGTATGTATACTGGCCTCTATAGATGCCAATAACATCGCTACAAGTTCCCCCCCCTCTTTCGTTCCTTTTTCTCTCTTTCCCTTTCTTTCGTTCCCCCTCCTTGCTCAGTATATGAGAATTGCTACATAGATGAATTTTAGCTTGCGTGCGAGACGGTTTGCGTGAATATATGTACACATGCTTTTATGTGTATAATTTAGATTCATATTCATACGTCTGTATATGTATGTATGGCGTTTACGCGCATCCTTTTGTGTATGTTGATATATATATGTGGATTTTAATATAAATATGTATTGCAGTATTTATAACAGGTTTAATTTCTATGCATTAATTTGTACTGTCTTCATTAACGGCAATAGGTTTTTTCCTCGGTTTTTTCCTCGGATTTTATAATTTTTATAATTTTTATAAGTTTTTATATATATATATACATATATTTTTGACCTTTTTGTTTATCGCTCGAAGATTGACCGTTTTTTTCTAAAGGGCCAATCAAACAAGTCCATTTCTTTTTAAAGGTGTAGCGTTTGTAAGAGTATAGATTGAATTAATATATATGTTCCATTCTAGCAAAAACTGTCTGATGAACGGCAACGAGAAACTCAGAGTAACAGATTTTGTTGAATTTTCTGCTGCTTAAAATAAAGTATATATATATATATATATACATATATATCTGTTACGTATATTCTATGTGTTTGTATATGTATATATGTGCATGTATACACTGTATCGGCCTTTTACTATTCCACTAATATGTGGTACACATATACTAGACAGAATGTATATATATATTATGACTAATTCTGGCAGCGTCCCATTTGAGTAATGTACAGGGAAGGACAGAGAAGGCAGGCGATGCAGTAAATAACATTACTAGAGGTGCAGGAAAAGGAGTCGGTTACGTGATATGGACAGTGATGGATGCCAGTGAGGATGGTCACGTTGAAAAGGCGGGGGGGGGGGCAGGTGCGACAGCGTGGGCGGGAGCTATCAAAATATATATATGTATATATATATAGATAGATAGATATATACATACATATATATATATTCATATATATATATATATATATATATACATATACATACATTTATATATATATATATACATATATACATACATATGTATATACATATATATGTGTGTGTGTGTGTGTAAATGCATTCATACATTGTATCTGTCTTTTATTATTTCACTAATAAGTGGTACACATATATTACAGGGTATGTATATGTTATGACTGATTCTAACAGCAGTAGAGTCTTGTCATAAACGGTAATTACTGAATAATTTTCTGATCAGTCAAATTATCTGTACCCTAAATCCTAAAATTGAAAGATTCTTCAGAAACCATCCAACATTTGTCAAAAGTCTATCTACTCTTCTTATTAACTCTGAATAATCAAATTGCTTCAATATGTAAACATATATATACATACATACATACATACATATATATATATATATATATATATATATTATATATATATATATATATATATATATATATATGTGTGTGTGTGTGTGTGTGTATAGGGAGAGAGAGGGAGAGACAGAGATATAGATATATGTATATATATATATATATACATATATAAATATACATATATATATATGTATATATATATACATATATAAATATACATCTATATATATATGTATATATAAATATACATATATATATACATATGAAATACGTTATATAATTACCATTATTACTATTTGATGTCATGTCTGTAATATACCGGCAATACTTTATTTCTTGTATGGAATAAGTCAGATCAGCTGCTCCACTCAAGAGCATTTCTTCAGGCAGTTTTATCTAAGCAATTATTTAGATTTCAGTTTTGATACAATATAAATGGCATAAAACTAAAAGGCGAAATTCAAATTTGTTTTGTTAATATACATATATTATTCTAGTAAGATAGTGAAATTGTTATATTGTAAACAGTCAAACAAAGATTAACCAGGTTTATTTAATAAAATATCTATTGAAGTTTGCCAGTGGTAAATCTTATCTATTGAAGTTTGCCTGTGGTAAATTTTATCTATTCAACTACTATCTTTAAATATTGGTGTAGAGCGTTTTCGAAGAAAACATATTTTAGAATTTCAAAGACGTCCTTGCATTAAGATTCTGTGTGGAACAGAAATTATTAAATCCTCTCACCTGAAACTGTGAGACGGTTTTAAGTCTCCATTGTTGTATTTTAAATTTAATTAATTTCAACTTTTAGTCGATATATTGCCACGGACGCTTTTACGAGGATTCGAACGTTGAAAAAAAAAATGTTTATTATATACGTTTTGTTTGTCGAACATTTACGCGCCTGGTCTGGCAAGCCTAAACGTTTCTTTTATCTATATTATTAATATTTTCCCTTCTCAAGCCTGACACCGAGTATGCTAAAGAGTATATTATTTAGATACTCCTTTCAGTCGTCATATCGTGTCATAGTCAATGGATAGTGAAAAACCGAGAGAGAGAGAGTGCAGCTGTAATGACAACCTTGCAATGGATTCTACTGGGATCTTTTCGGTTTGAACGGCAGTTTTTAACGTAATTTCTAGGTAACTAAAAATTTGAAACTTCGTATATTGGTAGAATGTGTTTATAAAACATCTTTTTCTCTTGACTTTATTGAGAAAATTCTATAGTTTGTAAGATATTTGTTGTTTTTTTTCTGCAATTTCTGCAATTTCAGCCAATCACCGATGTCTATTGAGGTAAAAGACATTCTGTGCCGTATGAATATGTCCCTCGTTTAAGAAACAGATAGGGTTTATTTACATTTGTGAAGAAAAAAATACCCTTTCTCCCACCCCTAACACTAACCCTAACACTAAAACAGATTGAAATGCAATAGATCGATACTAGGGTCATAATTATGGGTGACAATTTCATATGATACCGCTAGAAAAAACTGCCGTTCAAACCGAAAAGTTCCTTCTATTGATATACTTCACGTATGTATACGCAGTCTATTTTGCGGAATGTTTTGCAATCCTCTTTATCTAGTGTATTTGTACCGCTGGTTCAGCTAGACTCAAAGTTACTATAACGCTAAGTACTGTTGATGTTCTTGTTTATTTTCTGGTTGCACTACGTGAATTAAAAATATGATTAAAGGCTTTCTAGTGATGCGTACGCCGTGTCTCCAAGGAGACACAGTGTGGTCATTATTGGATATTTTGTGATCTGAAACCACTCTATCCATTGTGTAAAAATGAATTATCTAAAATGTGCGGAGTGTATTTTAAGGGACATTTTCATGCTACTATTCGCCGGTAGATAGACGAAAACAGAAATTTTTTTTAGTGTTTTGTCACTGTAATTATAATAGCCCATGAAATATTTTTGATTTTATTATTACTATCGTTCCTTCCATTAATCTCAAACACAATGTATTCCTACTTATTATGCAGTAATTGCAATATATAAAATTTTGTTGCAGATGCTTCAATAGGAAAGAGAGTATAGTAGCCTGTATTAATCGTAATAGCACTGCGTCCATTTTTGTCGACACGGGAATTTTTTTTTTTACTTCCCCGTACGCAGATGAACGACATATGCATTTTCCACCAATCAGCCCCGCAAATATGTTGTGAACATTCACAATGATTTCTGAAGAGCTGATAATGTTTTGTTCCCGATCAACCGTGATAGATCGGAGTATAGCATAACAATTAATATCAAATTTTCATGGTGATAATCTGCGATTCAAATGTGCATTGGCTGCTTTTTCCAGTAATTAAACGATCGCATGTAAGTTCGCTTACTAGCTCAATTCCATTTTGCTTTTGCTGTGCACGAATTATTTATTCATGATGCAGACGTTTATAAATGAAAAAAAACACTTAAACAACTATAGCATTACAATGATATGACATGAATAGGTAGATTAAAAACATACTGAGATGACTTAGATTGAAAGTTGAATCTGTAATTGTATAGCATGAGTCTGAGATAGCAATGCAGTTGTACAGCTGAGGTAATTCGACGGATACATATGTCACTCAGAAGTATAGTTTACAATGTTTGAAATATATAAGAAGTAGCAACAATATCTCAAGAGCTACAATACCAGATATTTGGTCAGACACATCAAAGAGTATGTTTCTTGAACGGGTGTAGTCAATATCATCCTGTTGAAGATACTTTATAATCATACTTTAATCAACCCACGAAGAATGAAAGGCGCGTTTAAATTTGTTTGGTTTAAACTAGGAATTTAAGGATTCAGAAGAAATTCCGCAGACATTTCGCCGCACGTCCAAACCTTTCCCCCCTAATCTATGGTATTTACAATTTTGTACAATGTTAGACATAAATTAGAGAGCGAGTTGTACGACTGTTCCAAATTCACTGGTGTTTCATTTTATTGATAATATAAGGGGCGATTAAATGTAAGCTTAACTGTGTTCAGGTTTGAACTGAGAACATAAACTGTTAGAAAAAAATGATACCGTGCCACATTACGTACAACTCTAGAGGAGGCGCAATGGCCCAGTGGTTAGGGCAACGGACTCGCGGTCATAGGATCACGGTTTCGATTCCCAGACCGGGCGTTGTGAGTGTTTATTGAGCGAAAACACCTAAAGCTCCACGAGGCTCCGGCAGGGGATGGTGGTGATCCCTGCTGTACTCTTTCACCACACCTTTCTCTCACTCTTACTTCCTGTTTCTGTTGTACCTGTATTTCAAAGGGCCGGCCTTGTCACTCTCTGTGTCACGCTGAATATCTCCGAGAACTACGTTAAGGGTATACGTGTCTGTGGAGTGCTCAGCCACTTACAGGTTAATTTCACGAGCAGGCTGTTCCGTTGATTCGGATCAACCGGAACCCTCGTCGTCGTAACCGACGGAGTGCTTCCACACAACTCTACAGAGACAATTTAAATTTAAGTTGATATAAGGGTTGATAACACTGTAACACTATTTTAAATGCTTGTCTTTGGTCAGTAAGTGTTTTATTTTCTTATTTGCATTTGACATCAAAGTAAAATATTATTCCCTTCAAACATTTCTGTTGTGATCTGAAATTCAATGTTTTGAAACTGATCTATTTTTCATTACATTTCAGATAAATTCAGCGCTGAGTTGCTGAATCATAAATATCGTTGTAGCAAATATTCTGCTCAATATTACAGACCTGCTAGTCCTTAACCACTTGAGCATGTCCATTTGTGTCTGTACCTCTCTGATCAGGAACAAGAGTAGTGGGGAAGCATCGTAGCATCATGTGTTAAGAGGGATTCTTGAGGGTTTGAATAAATATAACAAAAGCATACTTTCTATATGTAAGCAAATAGGAAATAAAAGTTGCTACCCAAGGACAAGAATCCTGAAGGAGGTTATTCAATAACCATATAAAAATTTGCTTTAAATTATGCAAATAACAATACATACATTCATGATAATATAACAAAGGGTACAATAATTTAATACAATTTAGCTAAACTCCCCAAACCCAGGCATTGTCTGCCAGCTTCACTTCAAGAGTATAAACGAAGAGGAAAGTTGAATTTAATTTGCGCCGGGCTGGGCAAGAAATCTTCCACGTGCTCCATGTGGTTACTAGTAATCTTATCAACGACAAAGATTGTCCTTTCCAGAACCCTCCCCTCCATTGGAATGTTTACCAAAAATCACTTGCCATATCTTCCTCATAATATCTGAGTTACTTCACTATCTTTTTGGCAATAACACAGTTGTTTCAGGTTTTGGTTTATTTAGTGTTTGTGTGAGAAATGATTGGTTGCTTTCATACAATCCTGGATGTAGAGGACTTCCTTCTCATACTTCTTATTCGTTTTCCTTTTAGTTTAATTCCCCTTCCTTCTCTCTCCAGATCTCTGCTATCAACGTACCAGTTTCAGCGCTTCACAATATTATCGCGTGGAGGACATAAGAAGTCATTGAGTTACATGATCCCTTCTCGGAAGAGAGAATATGGTGATATCATTCGGAAACATCAGAGAATAATTGGACAGCATGAAGCGCAGCATTCAAAATTTTTTTTTTTTCGTTTTAGTAATTCTGGTTCTTATGTAAAGAAAGCTCTGTAATGCTTGTCTAGCAGCTGGCCCTTTTGAATATAAAAATAAATATAAAGTTATTTCCTAAACACAGACTACAGTATAAATTTGTGGTATCGACTTTTGTTTAGTTTGGGGGAACTCTATGTCTGTAGAGAATCCACCTAAATATATGTCATTCAATGACAAATCAGAAATTATCTCCTGCAAAGTCAAAGAAAATCCAACCAACGTCACCAGCGATACCTTTTATAGTTATCTTTGTATTTCGTTTTCTTATTCAATCCTCGATCACATTCACCTTGCTTGGAGTTTTACAAACAACATCATACTCCTTCACCGAATGCCATCCCCAGCTTTTCATAATCACTTGCCTCCGCAACTTTTTGCAGAGAGCACAATTAAAAATTTAGCAGCTTTAATTTTGTACGGGAAGTTTGGCTTTGTAATATAGTGATGCGACCTGGTATTAACTTGCTAAATTTCCAATAACAACAAATTGTGTGTTGCATGTTATATATGTAATACCGGTGAACTGGCAGAAACGTTAGCACGTCGGACGAAATGCTTAGTGGTATTTCATCTGCCGTTACGTTCTGAGTTCATATTCCACCGAGGTCGACTTTGCCTTCCACCGTTTCGGGGTACATAAATTAAGTACCAGTTACGCACTGGGGTCTATATAATCGACTTAATCCCTTTGGCTGTCCTTGTTTGTCTGCTCTGTGTTTAGCCCCTTGTGGGTAGTAAAGAAATAGGTATTTCATCTGCCGTTACGTACTGAGTTCAAATTCCGCAGAGGTCGACTTTGCCTTCCACCTTTTCAGGGTCGATAAATTAAGTACGCACTGGGGTCGATGTAATCGACTTAATCCCTTTGTCTGTCCTTGTTTGTCCCCTCTGTGCTTAGCCCCTTGTGGGTAATAAAGAAATATATATGTAAACTCGGTGGTATATTTTCAATCATTGAGAAGTATATTAACGGTGGCTTGGCAGAATGTGTGTATGTTTGTCCGTCAACATGTATCTAGTGTGTGAATCTCTGTGGGTGTGTGTGTGTGTGCGTGTGTGTATGTGTGTGTGTGTGTGCGTGCGTAAATACTTATATCTATGTATTCGTAAATGGGTGTATTCGGTAATATACTGAGATTATAATAAGCAGTAAGCGATGATTTATGAGTATGAATTTCAATAAGAAACTGACATCGAAAGGAAAAATTAATGTCAGAGCTGCATGAAAATAATATTTGTCAAAGGATTTACGTATCCTAGCTTCTTACGAGAGAGCAATATGAGGAGATGCGGGGGAACACTATTGGCGTAATCTTGGTACTATATACTTACACTGATCCATAGCTGATTAAACTCTCTCAAAATGTATTTTGTATTATAATACTGCATCTAGAAAAAGGCTTACACATATCGTTCAATGGCCCCGCAGTTTATGTAGATACATACATATATATATATTTACACACACACACACACACACACACACACACACACCACACACACACACACACACACACACACACACACATATATATATATATATTTGTACATACACACAAACACACACACACGTATATATGTATTTGTATATATACGTGTGTGTGTGTGTCCAGAAATATGCATAAGCAAACACATAAACGAATGTATATAAATATATATATATACATACACATATATATATATATATAAGCACACACACACACACATATATGTATATATATACATATATACATATATATATATACACACACACATATATATATATATATATATATATATATACCGATAAATACAAGCAAACGTACATAAGTATTTAACATATATATACATGTATAGATATGTGTGTGTTTGTGTCTGTTTTCCTCCATTATATGCTGTTATTGAGAAACCATTGAGATTCCTTGATATTGAGATTGACTAATATTATATTGTCGGAAGAATCAATACGCATGAGATAAGCTCCTTGGCTTCAGAGGAATAAGAAAATGAGTTCAGTGATGTTTCTGACACAAACGATTTTTCAGATATACACCAATCCCACAATACTTGCATAGATTAATCCGAGGACATGCATTGTCACATAGGTACGCATACTCACGTGTACGCCCACGCACACACACATGCACACACGCATATGTATCAAGATGTAACTACATGTGGTTTGTTGGCGACATTATTTCCTCAGTCTTCCATTTCTCGTGGACTTTCCTTTGTTTCCTGTTTCTGAACAAGAGTTTTCTT
>NC_043004.1:47239444-47244444 GCF_006345805.1 Octopus sinensis | reverse complement strand
TCTATCTATCTATTTATCTAACTATCTGTCATCTAAACTATCTATCTCTCTCTCTCTCTTTATTATATATATATAATATATATATATATATATATATATATATATATATATATTAGATATGTATATATAGATAGATAGATAGATAGATGGATAGATAGATAGATAAGGCGTGGCTATGTGTGGTAGGAAGCTTCCTACCCAGCCACATGGTTCCAGATCCAGTCCCTCAGCGTGGTACCTTAGGCAAGTGTCTAGTACTGCAGCCTCCAGTCGACCAGAGTATTGTGAGTAAATTTGGTAGATGAAACCTGAAAGAAGCACGTCGTATGTGCGTGTATATGTGTATATATATATATGTGTATATATATATAGATATGTATATATGTATATACACACGCACGCACACACACAGACATAAATATATATATATATATGCATAATCTAAATTTATATATATAGGCATAATATATATACATACACATACATATAAATGTATTTACATATGTATATATGTATATATATACATACATATATACATATATATTTATATTTGTGTGTATCTAGAAATATATATATATATATATCTATATATATATATATCTATATAGATATATATATATTTACGAGGTTGGACATAATAATGGAAACACCTACCATCAGAGCATTATAATTTTGAAATATCTATATAACTATCAAAAGCTTGTTTATTTTTATGTTTTTTATATTTATTAGTACTGTTGCCTCATATATTTTGCTGTTTCTTTTCAGATATCATCAGAAAAATGTAATTAAAATCTATAAAAGAACGATCTATCGGTGTTTCAAAGACGTCAAATTGTTGGTGTTCGTATGGCAGGTGCTAGCGTAACGAAAATAGCCGAAATGTTTGATGTATCAAGAAGTACTTTCTGGAAAACAATAACAGCCTTTGAGTCTCAGGGAAAACCTCACAAGCATCATGAACTCATTCAGATTGAAAAACACTATAGAGACCAACCTGACAACAGTAGATTTCCTCGACGTGAAGCTGGACCTGGAATCAAGTGCCTATAGGTAATTTAGGAAACAAAATGAGAAGAAGTCTTACATTAACACAGGTTCCTGCCATTCAGCCATAGTGTTCAGGAACCTGGTTAAAGGTGTCAGCAAGAGAATCCCCAGCATGTCTTCAAGAAAAGAGATATTTTGATGCTGCTGACGCGTATTCCATGCGGGCTCTGGCTACCAGTGCTTTCGAGGATAGAATTATTTACATTCCAGACCCTTACACCTCCAAGAGAAAGTGGCACCGGAATGTACTGTGGTTCACACCACCATTATCTTTAAACGTTAGGACTGGAGTAGGTAAGAGATTCCTTAGTTTAGATGATAGACATTTCCCCATAGATTCAACAAAATATTTAATAGACATACCCCAAGATTATCCTTCAGTTGCGCACCTAGTGTAAAAATGATTTTAATAGGTAGGCCCAGACACGAGACCTAAGCAGGATGCTCATGCTGGGGTGACAAAACTTGTCCACTGAACAGCCAATGCAATACGAGGCAGATGTAACAGCAATAAGACCCACTAGACAATCAAGCGTGCGGAAATATGTAGGAGCGAACGCAGGCCTCTGCAGAATTCGGTTTAATAACCAAACGTCCTCATTCAACATCCTACAGAGACATAACGCCACAACACTTGGCAAGCACGACTGGGCTTTGAAAAGAAGCGCCACTTAGTACCACATAAAGTGGAATATCATAGAAAGATGCAAGACGCAATTCAATAGCAGCAGGAAGTGCAGATTATACCTGGCTGAGAAGAGAGTGATTTTAAAACATGCCCAACGCCTGGATGTATACTCGAATAGCAGGAGTGTAGTGTTTAATCCTTGCCCGTATGGAAGGAATTACGTTCTATTGTACCTGCGTACCCCACCATGACTGCAACCACAGGTCTGCCACCTCGCACTTCCGCAAATGACCTTCCACTAATAACCTTGGTCTCGTCAAAAAGAGTATGACCAAGACACACACCGATGTACACACACGTACACGCACGTACACCTCTATAATGCAGACGCCGCATATGACTATCCCCCACAAACCCCAACATATACTTCCTCATAAGCTTCAGCACTCCAGATTCTTATGTTACCGGAATAAACAAATTTGTGACTCGTTGGCCAAAAGGTGTTGATTGTAATATCCGCATTGTTGAAATATATTGTCATGAATTTCATGTTTCGAAATGTTGCTTACTTTTACTCAGCTCTTCTCTGTATATATATGTATGTATATATATATATATATATATATATATATATATATATATATATTATATATAGCATATTGTTAAGTTTTAGTTATGATACTGTATTCGTTATATCACATTCAATTCTTGCTGGGGCGTTGGTTATGTAGAATCATCGCTAGATCTCTGAAGGTTCCTATCATTTTTCTGTAGTCCTTTTGGGGCTCTCTCTTGTCTTGATGTGTATTTTGATGTAAATATTTTGTAGCATTCATCTACGCATAGGTCATATCCATTAGGTAACAAATACGTTACCTAATGTATAGCACAAATCCTGAGAAACCCAACTAAATCTACATGAAACGAACAAGCATGAACTCTTCAATAGACGTATTACACTAGAAATCTAAATCATAACACACACAACCTTTAAAATGAACAAAGGACCTTACAAAATCACTAATCTAGACCATGACCTATTTGAGACCAAGCCCTAACTTGTCACAGCGGCTGGTGTGAATTTCGTGTCAGCAGCACTTGCCCATAATTAATACAGAGCATTAAGTAAGGGACGTTTACTTCAATCAGTTCACTTCGAGGATGAGCTAATGGACGGACACTGATGAAGCTGGAACTTAACTGACTAATATATCCTTCCAAACATCCCCACCACACACACACACAGACACGCGCACTAACACACGCACAGAGACACGCATACATGTATATTTGCGAGTGTATATTTATTATCGAGAGTTATGTATAACCACTCTTAGACTCTTTTTGAATAAATTTTCTTCAATATGTTTACTTAGATTATTTTTTAAAGCAATGCATATTTGGAATTGCATAATAATTTTTCCAGGTTTTTTTTTCAAATATGGTAAAATAATGCATGCTCAAATAAAAAATATATGTTTTCATATGTTTGTCAAAAACAAAATTAAAAATATATCTATTCTATCATAATCCAGAAACCTTAGCAGAAAAAATGAGGAGAAAACTCAATTATTTTAGTTGTGTAAAGTTTTTTCGCTTTACGTTCGCACATTCTCATATATCAAATATAGGATCACGCAGATAAAACCACATACAGATACGCTAAAACTTAGATACACGCTGTACATAAACGCTGTAAATACATACATACATACATACATACTCATATACATACACTCATACATGCATACGAATACATATATCTTCGTCGATATTGACATTGAAAATACATATAATAAATTGTGTTGATCGTACAAGACATGCATAGGGGAATCTATCTATCTATCTATCTACTATCTATCTATCTATCTATCTATCTATCTATAATCTATCTATCTACCTGTCTATCTATATATCTATCATATATCTATCTATCTATCTATCTATCTATCTATCAATCTATCTATCAATCTATCTATCTATCTATCTACCTATCTATTATCTATCTATCTATCTATCTATTATCTATCTATCTATCTATCTATCTATCTATCTATCTATCTATATCTATATGCCTGTATAATCTGTTCTATCTATCTATCTATCTATCTATTTATCTATCTATCTATCTAATTTTCTATCCTAAAACCTGTTATAATAAATTAAAGTTTTCTTATGCCTTCTTGTACTCTACTGCCTTTTATTGTCCTTATTTTCTTTTATTCTGTTTTATCTTCTCTTATTGTCTTTCCTAACCTTTCCTACTAACGGCATTATGCTGCTATATTACTATACCGTCTAATGTATGCATTGTATTGCAATGTGGATACCATTCCTATTGGATATATCCATGCTTACCTTTAATCAAACTGAATGTAATAATCCTGAAGCACTTCAAAGCGTGCTGCTTTATCGTATGCTTCCTTCTCGCTTGATAGCTGCCGTAGTTTCAGTATGCTTTTCACCTGTGAATATATTATTCGTCTTAGCGATTGAGTTCTGTTAATTTTTCGCTATAACCATACGAACTCATGTTTTGCTGTGTCGATATCCTGTAGCAGGGAATTTATCTATTTCAAGGATACTGGCATTCATGTCATTCCCATCATATCCTAGGCAATGTTTATGGTCTCTCTCAGAAGTTGTATCTTGAATGCATATAATGTTTATAATTATTTAAGCTACAACATGAATGCAGGGTGATCCGAGGAATGGGGAGGAAAATATTATAACTTTGTATACATTGCCTTTTATTTGAGCTACAAATCTAACTTGAGTGATCAACTGCTCATCATCGATTGATCTCTCGTTATTCCCTGTGTGGAATTGGATATATTCATCCTGCTATTCATTTCACAAATCTATTTATCACAACAACTGCTGGTAAAAAATCTACTTTAACCAGCTTCTACTATGGTATAAAAATGGGCTCAGATTTTACTGCTGTGAGGTGTTGGTTGACAAGGGACAGCTTTCCAGATGTTTAGACTGAAACTGAATTTCATGGATTGATTTTCAAAGTAACATCCAGCGACTGAATATCATCATCGCTATGGGAATCAAGGACACTAATCATCATCATCATTGTTCGACCGTGGTCGAGACAATGGAATTTACCATGCTACGCCCGACTTCACGGTCCATCATGGCATTACGGAGGTCCTGTTGCTGGATGCCCGTATCCCTGGAGATTACATCAGGGTAGGAGAGTGTGCGCCCTCTGGTATTGCGAGTAGATGGCTTCCAGAGGAGAAGAGTAGAAATTACCTCTTTTTCAGCTCTACAACAATGTCCAGCAAACTGGACTCTCTACATTTCACAA
>NC_043004.1:47224051-47239344 GCF_006345805.1 Octopus sinensis | reverse complement strand
ATCAGCTTTTATTTATAATACATTCAGGCCTGCTGATGATTACGTAAGTATGAAATCACTGTGATACAGGTCTATATTTTTAAATGTCTTACTTTGAAAAATTGCATTCGGTGGGATTAGTAATATTTTTTGGTAGAAATGACTGATTGTCCCTCTTAGCGTTTGGCATGTATGTATAATGCCGTCTGGCATGTATGTATAATGCCCTCTATATATATATATATTAATATGTTCAATAAGAAATAATTATTTTCGAAATTTTTTCTCTTATGAGGTTTTTACGCTATCTACCTGACAATTTCTTGTTAAGTTTTCCTTATTAAGTAGTTGTCCTTAATTGCTAAATTTTTATTCCGAAAAAACTTTTCCTCTCCGAAATGCAATTCGTAAAAGTTTGCCATTCACCCGGATGTAATATATATAACTCACCCATGTGCTTCGTTGATGTTGATCAGTTAGCTGATCGGCTTAAGCGGGCAGGGTCGTTGTTTATTTATAATACATTGAGGCCTGCTGATGATTACGTAAGTATGAAATCACTGTGATACAGGTCTATATTTTTAAATGTCTTACTTTGAAAAATTGCATTCGGTGGGATTAGTAATATTTTTTGGTAGAAATGACTGATTGTCCCTCTTAGCGTTTGGCATGTATGTATAATGCCGTCTGGCATGTATGTATAATGCCCTCTATATATAAATTAATATGTTCAATAAGAAATAATTATTTTCGAAATTCTTTCTCTTATGAGGTTTTTACGCCATCTACCTGACAATTTCTTGTTAAGTTTTCCTTATTAAGTAGTTGTCCTTAATTGCTAAATTTTTATTCCGAAAAAACTTTTCCTCTCCCGAAATGCAATTCGTAAAAGTTTGCCATTCACCCGGATGTAATATATATAAACTCACCCATGTGCTTCGTTGATGTTGATCAGTTAGCTGATCGGCTTAAGCGGTCAGGGTCGTTGTTTATTTATAATACATTCAGGCCTGCTGATGATTACGTAAGTATGAAATCACTGTGATACAGGTCTATATTTTTAAATGTCTTACTTTGAAAAATTGCATTCGGTGGGATTAGTAATATTTTTTGGTAAAATACTGATTGTCCCTCTTAGCGTTTGGCATGTATGTATAATGCCGTCTGGCATGTATGTATAATGCCCTCTATATATAATTAATATGTTCAATAAGAAATAATTATTTTCGAAATTTTTTCTCTTATGAGGTTTTTACGCTATCTACCTGACAATTTCTTGTTAAGTTTTCCTTATTAAGTAGTTGTCCTTAATTGCTAAATATATATATATATATATATATATATATATATTATATATATAATTTATCCTACATTTATTTCTAAATGCAGTCTTTGTTTTCCGTGAAAGTTTGGCGCGCTGTTAGTTGGGGCATTTGAATTATAACGTCGGATGTAATCAATTGAACCACACACGCGTATTTATCGTTATGGTAAAATCTGGCGTGTGATTGAGTGGATTTCATCCAGATAGTTTTGTCTGACGAGCTACAAGTGGATTTTTTTGTAAGTAAAATTACATTTAATTCATTAATAGCGAAACAATTGTCCCAAAATAATCTGTATTTTTGTTATTTTTTATTTGCCCTGTCCGTGTGAGCTAACAATCCTACTGACTTTCATGGGACATGTATTTTGTGGTTGAAACCTTTTGGATTAACTGGTGCTAGAGTGAGCCATATAGTGACCACTCTCTTATATTTATTTATATAATATACTATATATATATTCTATATATATATATATATTATTATATATATATATATATATACATGCATATCTATATGTATAAAACAGAGAATGTGCTGTATGTCTTCCTGTCTGTATAGCTAAAACTCGCGAACAACCCAAATTATATCATCAGGCACAAACCACATATGACGAACAAAAAAAATAATTGGATAAGAGAAGAAACACAAGAAATATGAGAAGGCAGCATAAAGAAAACGCGGAGGGTTAAAAAATAGAAAATGAGAAATTGAAAATGAAAAAGTAAAAACTAAAATGTAGTAAGTAAAGAGTTAAAAGATTCCTTTTCCTTAGACATTAAAATATAAGTCGGGAAAGACATCAACAAGTTAATCAGGTATAGGAGGATTTTTCCAATTCTTCAAAATATATTTATACATACTTTTGCAATCGCATAAATGAATATACTTGTAAAATTCTGCCTCTACCTGATTAAGTTGTTGATATCTTTCCGGTCTTATAATTAAAGGCCCCAAGAGAGATAACTCGTTAACCTTTTTATATTTTAGTTTTTTACTTTTTCGTTTTCCGATTTTTAACCTTCCGCGCTTTGTTTATACTGCCTTCTCAGCCTTTTCGCATTTCTTCTCTTATTTCAATTTTCTTAGTTAGTCGTGGTAAGCGGTATTTGCCTGATGAATATGTTTGTGATATTTCTCTACATATGCAACTATTGGTAGCACTTAAAGACATGTTCTGTGTCTCTCTCTCTTTTACTTATTTCAGTCATTTTGACTGCGGCCAGGCTGGAGCACCGCCTTTAGTCGAGCAAATCAACCCCGGGACTTATTCTTTGTAAGCCCAGTACTTATTATATCGGTCTCGTTTGCCGAACCGCTATGTGAAGGGGACGTAAACACACTAGCACCGGTTGTCAAGCAATGCTAGGGGGACAAACACAGACACACAAACACACACACACATACATACACATATATATATATATATATATATATATACATTCGACAGGCTTCTTTCAGTTTCCGTCTACTAAATCCACTCGCAAGGCATTGGTCGGCCCGGGGCTATAGCAGAAGACACTTGCCCAAGATGCCACGCTGTAGTACTGAACCCGGAACCATGTGGTTGGCTAGCAAGCTACTTAGTACACAGCCACTCCTGTCATTTAGATAAATAATATTTATCTCCCACCAGATGAAGTACATTTTTGTTCTTGACCTTTTTATCACGGAACAGTACGTTATATATATAATATATATATATATATATATATATATATATATATATATACCCTCTTTTTCAATACAAGTTGTGATACCTAGACCCATTTCAGTTTAAAATTAAATGCGATGCAGACCGAGGGTGGCGCTATATATACATATATGAATTCTAATGACATACTAATTGGTTTTCCCTGTATGTCAAATTGAGAGAATGCTTGCATTCTTCCAAATATGATACCTCGGTACTCACACATATGGACACATCGTCGCATACACTTATAAAATATATGTTCATAGATACACACACATACACACATAATATACAGGAGATCAATTTTTAAATGAGCGCATACATAAAACCACCAGTCGTATACACAACATGAATAAAGAGTAACTATGTAAAACACTAGCAAATATATCTTACGTCAACATGAATAGGCGGTGCTTAAGCATACATGCGTTTGTGCGGAGAATATGCAAATACTTTAATATAAATTATGACTCAACTGATTTTCCAGAGTTCTTGGCTTGGTCTTTCAAGTTTTACAGCTTGATTTATAGGTAAAAATGTTGAATTAATCTTGGAGGACGAGGGAAATAATATCAACTGTTAATTCTGATGAATTGCCAGACAAGACAACACAAAGTTTATAAAATATTAGCTAGACAATAATCTGTAGTATTAGCATTCTTCCTCTAATTCGATGTATATGCGAATACATACGTAAAGACATACATACATACACACATACATCCATAAATACATGCATACATACATACATACACACATACATACATACATACATACACACATACATGCATACATACATACATACACACATACATACATACATACATGCATACATACATACATACATACACACATACATACATACATACATACACACATACATACATAAATACATGCATACATACATACATAAACACATACATACATACATACATACATACACATACATACATAAATACATGCATACATACATACATACATACATACATACATAAATACATGCATACATACATACATACATACATGCATACATACATACATACACACATACATACATACATACATGCATACATACATACATACACACATGCATACATACATACATACATACATACACACATACATACATAAATACATACACACATACATACATACATACATACACACATACATACATAAATACATGCATACATACATACATACACACATACATACATACATACATGCATACATACATACATTCACACATACATACATACATACATACATACACACATACATACATAAATACATGCATACATACATACACACATACATACATACATACATACATACACACATACATACATAAATACATACATGCATACATACACACATACATACATACATACATACATACATACATACATACATACAACATACATACATACATATAAGATTTTGATATATCGAGTATTTTATATTATGTATATATATATATATATATATATATATGCACCACGTTACAAAACAGTCAATATATCAAAATTTTGTTCTTTGGAATAACAAAAAATATTTCCAAAAGTCTTCTAAAAACAATATTTATCTCCATGAATTTTTTGTATTTAGGTTTATCATATACGATCTCGTTGTATCAAGAGCTCTCTTTCTTTATCTACTTTAATATATGTGTATTTGTGATTGTGTAAGTATGTGTGTGTATTTGTGTCTGTGTATGAGTATATGTATGTATTCATATGTATTGTATATGTATAAAAATATATTTAATTTGTTATATTGTATAATACAGCAGAGGAGTCGCATGATTAATAAATCCCAGCGTTACTTATTACTTTACTTGATTACTCTTCGATTAATTATTGCCAAAAAAAAAAAAGTATTTATATTATAAGTGAGGGAAATCCTGTTAATTATTGTTTGGGCCAAATATATTAAGGGGAAAACGCGGAGAAAGGTGAAGGTCTCTGTAAAATTTACGAGTAGCAGTAGGCGAAACGGAGAGTAAGCAGGAGAGGAAAGAAAATAGGGGATACATACACGTGACGTCAATTACAATATCAGAAATCATAACTAATACATGCTTAGAACAACACAATTGACGGAAAAGTGTCGTTGGAATAAACAAAGAATGAAAGAAATCTGTTTAGGAAAATTATTAGTGTCAACAGAAAGGTACAAATGTATCCATTTTGCATATCGAAATTCAATTTCCATGAAGCTGAAAATCATCCTTAATAGAAACAGACGGAAGGAATCATTGCCGAGGTGCAAGCACCATTCAGAGTTGTGTCGCAAGCACAATACAACAGATGTTCAATTTAAGAGTTGGGTGTGAACGTTATCTGCAGCGCCAACAAGTGGAGGCGCAATGGCCCAATGGTTAGGGCAGCGGACTCGCGGTCGGAGGATCGCGGTTTTGATTCCCAGACCGGGCGTTGTGTGTGTTTATTGAGCGAAAACACCTAAAAGCTCCACGAGGCTCGGGCAGGGAGTGGTGGCGATCCCTGTTGTACTCTTTCGCTCCAACTTCCTCTCACTCTTTCTTCCTGTTTCTTGTCCCCGACTTCCTACGCAACCTACTGATACTCGGAAATTTTACAGAGACCTTTACATTTCTCCGGGTTTTCCCCTTAATATATTTGCCCTAAACAATAATTAACAGGATTCATCCATCCGTCGATGCTCTCGGTGTCGGGAGCTGACCTGCTTTCTCTTCTGCGGGTCTTACGAATAGCAAAGGACTAGATTTCGGAATTCTCCCATCTTGCTAGCTCTGGGAGGAAGACCGTTCGCTCAACAGCATCAGCAACAGCAGCAGCGGCAACAAGAACGTTTTCATGTGTTTGTGGACTTCAAAACGGCTTTTGACAACGTGTGCAATACGGCACTCTGACTGACGATGAGGCTGTATAACATCTAATCAATTGTCATTCATGCCATTGTTAATCTGTATGATAAAGCAAGTGGTTTAAAACAACAATCGGTGTAAGGCAAGCTGCCCGCTCTCGCCGACCTTGTTCAACATCTTTCATGAGAGGATTATGACCGCTACGCTGGAAGACCACAATGTTAACATTAGAATTGGCGGTAGAAACCTAATAAACCTGCGTTTTGCCGATGAGAGTGTCCGACTGGCTGCCCCAGAACAAGAATTAAAACAACTAGTAGAGAGGGGACATTTCACTTAACCCCTATGTTCCATAGTGGCATGGGTTGCAGAGTTATCAATGTAGAATGTGTGTATCTCAACTAATATATAAATATATGTATATATGTGTATATATAAATGTATATATATATATATATATATACAACACATATACATAGTCCTAGGCGTGACCACGTCGTAATAAGATTCTTCCCAACCACATGGTCCCAGGCTCAGTTCCACTTGTTGCTAACTTATGCAAGTGCGTTCTGTTATAGTCTCAAACTGACCAAAGCCTTGTGAGTAGATCTCGTAGATAGAAATTGAAAGAAGCCCACCGTGGGAATATATATAAGTATATAATATATAATATATATATATATGTATATGTGTGTATATGTGTGTCTGAGTTTGTACCCACACCGACACTTGACAACCGGTGTTGCTGTGTTTACGTCCCCGTAACCTAGCGGTTACGATAAAATAAGTACTAGGCTTACAACGAATAAGTCCTTGGATCGAGTTGTTCGACTAAAGGTGGTACTCCAGCATGGCCACAGTCAAATGACTGAAACAAGTAAGTAATTAAAGGAATATATGTACATGTATACATACATATATACGTATATATATGCATATATATATATATATATATATATATATAATATATATATTTATAATATATTATATATATATATAAAGAGAGAGAGAGAGAGAGATAAATAGATAGATTGATATATATGGAGAGAATTCACAAAAAGCTAAAAGACGAAACATGTGTTGCAAACAACAAACATATGTGCTAGATTAAAGCTCGAGAAGTGAAAAACTCTTAACGTTTCGAGTCTACACAGAAAGGAACACACAAAGAAACAGGAAGAGTAAATAAAGAAAGTGTAGTGGCTAGCGATCTATCATGGCGAATGCTGGACAGAGGGGACACATAGGCGTGCTAAGAAGAAGGGGAGAAAATAAAGTAGTGATGATGCGTGTCTATAAGAAAGCATGTATGTGTGTGTAGAAGAGGGCTGGTGAACTTGACGTGTGCGTGTGACCATGTGTAGGTGTGTGGGTGCTGGGAAGTGATCGGTGCTAGTGTGTGCGTGGTGGTGTGATGTGATGATGTGTGGTATGGTAGTGTGTGGTGTATGGTGTAGTCTGGTCGTGAAGGATGTGCGGGAGGCGAGAGTGGGGAATGCAAGGGAATGGGTAGAAATGGAGCATGTGGGAGCGGATATACGAGATGGGGTAGGACGGGATAGAATGGATAGGGAAGGTGGAGTTGGAATGTGTAGGGGTGTGGTTACGAAGGAGGTTGATGATCAAGGGAGAGGAGGAATGGAGAAGGTGGGTAGGAGTGAAGAAAAGAGAGAAAGATGGTAGGTGTGAAGAGAAGAAGGAGTCGGAGCAAGAGAGGAGAGGTGGGTAGGAGGAAGTAGGTGCGAGAGGAAGACAGGAGAGTGAAGGAAGGTTAGATGAAGAGGGGAGGAGAGTTGAACCCAGGTGGCGCAAAGGAGAGAAGAGAGAAGAGAGAAGATTAATCCCTGTTCATGGCGAAGACGGGAGTCCGGATGACCCCTGTGCAAGGACAATCCAAACACAGACAGGTGTTGCAAGGAGTGACCGGTAGATAGGAAATAGCGCGAGACCGGGGTGTCATTGCCGAGCCCGATGTATAGAGAAGGGCGGATAGAGCAGGAGATGCATTCGACGATGTTGCTAGAAGTGCAGTGAAGGTGTCAGTGATATGATAGGGCCGATGATAGGTGCCTGTGAGAAGGTGGTGTTGGCGAGAAAAGGGCAAGTGAAGCAACGTGAGCGGGATCAAGGGAACGATCCGGTTTGGGAGGTTGGGTTAGGGAAGAGGCTGTGGACCAAGAGATCTAGTAGTTTGTGGACTCGTTTGAAGGATGAGAGGGGTCAGTTAGGGAAAATTTGCGAAGTGGAGGGTTCGGTCTAGAGTCGCCGGAAGGCTCGGAGAATGGTTCGTTGGAGATTTATGGTAGTGTGGTGTTAGGTGAGGGGAAATAGGAGACAGGAGACGGCGGGGCGAGTGCGGAGGAGACATCAGATGCTCGGTGCAAAGAAGTGCTCTGGTAAGAGTGGTGTGGATAATGGTGAGGGGATATCTATGTTGGATAAAGTGACGAGCCATGACTTGAAACTGAGTCTCAAAGTCATGGTCTTCAATGCAGCGCCTGCGCAGACGGAGAAATTGGAAATAGGGGATGGAGAGCTTGGTGCGTTTAGGGTGGGTGTAGGAGAAGTTGAGATGTGGGTTTGTGGGGGATGGATGTGGTGAGTGTGGATCGATGAATGCTGACCGAAACGTCAAGAAATGAGACAGAGGTGTGAGAGATAGTGCAGGTGAAGTGGAAGGCAGAATGGAAAGATTAACAAAAGGAACGAGTCAAGATGTTCGCGGGAGAGTGAGCTCGCATCGATACAGGCGTCAATATAACGACCGTATATAACTCCCGAGAACTGCTGGTAAAAATCACCCGCAGACGAGAAGCATTTTAGTGAGAAGACAAGTTCGGCCAGACGAACGAATGTCGATGTATTTTGTTGGCGGTTGGGTCGAAGGTGCACAAAATATTGAAGGACACACACACACATACACATACAAGCTCTCACACACACAGACACTCATATACAAAAATATAATCGTAAATATACATAGATGCTTCCGTGTATATACATGGATAATTATAAACATGCATGTTTCAATTCATCAAGTTATTTTCTTTCTATGAAAATCTAGAAAAGCTCAACTTATAGTCGACAATACGTGGCAAATTATGCCGAAATTTACGGTATAATAAATGTGCTCAAACCATTTTCTTGAATTGGAAGTTCCATAAAATATGACGAGAAACATATCTACCAAGAAAATAACCTACAAGAAAAGACAAGGAAATGCATGTTATGTATTTTCTATCGCATGCATATATATATATATATATATATATATATATATATATATATATACATATATATATATATGTGTGTGTTTTTGTGTATGTGTGTGTGTATGTGTGTGTATGTGTGTATGTGTGTATATATACAAATTCATATCTATGTATATGCATATTTATATACATACACACACACAAACACACACAGACAAACATATATCCATATATAAATACATATATATATATATTATATATATATATATATGAAGAAATGCACATATACATATATGAATATTTACATACAGACACACACACAAACACATACACGCGCACAGACACACACACACACACACACAAACACACACATATATATACATTCTTGCACTCACACACATGAATGTACATAAAAACACGTATGAAAGTATGTGTGCATTTTCGTCACGCTTTAGCCAGTTTTAAGGAAGAAATTAGTATACTTAAATTGAATAAAACTTTCCAAAAGTACCTCCATACAATCGTGCACATCTCATACACGCACTTCTGTATATATATTATATATATATATATATTATATATATATATATATATAATATATATATATATGCATTTATATATACATATATATATACGTATATATATATATAAATATAAATATATATATATATATGCGTTTATATATACATATATACGTATATATATATATATATATATATATATATATATATATATATATATATATATATATATATATAAACGCATATATATATATATATATATATATATATATATATTCTGTGTGTGAAAGTATATAACATGAAGTAAAATCATAAACAGATTAATGCATAAATAAAATAGAATGAAATAATGATCAAAACAGTAACACCATAACACAGAAAGAAAAATGTTATCCAGTTTCCAAAATATATTCAAATATGTTGCGAAAATGTAATAGAAAAGGAAAAAGAAGAACGTATGCAAAGAACCTAACGCAATATACCTATATAGGGAAATTTCAAATTCTGCTCGAATTATTGGCGACAAAAAAAAAGCGAAAAAAAAAGCGAAAAAAAGAAAAGAAAAGAAATGCTGAAAAAATATTAAAAACCTTTTGCTTTATTACCATTATGTATATTTTATGTGAAGTTTACTACATCAAAATGAAGGAAAAAAGGAGATGCAGTTTCGAATGTGAAGTTTTAACGACGAAGCAAAAATCAAAATATATATCTGAAATAAAACGTGAAAAAACATTTATATTGATGAGGCTAGCAATACGCGCGCGCACACAAACGTGCACACTCACACACAGACACAGACACAGACACAGACACAATTTGTAATAATAATAATAATTATTGTTGTTGTTGTTGATACTGTAGTCGATATCATCATCATCATCGCCGTCATCATCATCACCATCATTATCATTATTATCATTATATTATTAGTGTTGTTATTATTATTATTATTACTATTATTATTATTACTATTTTATTATTATCATTATTATTATTATATTATTATTATTATTATTATTATTATTATTTTATTATTATCATCATTATTATTATATTATTATTATTATTAATATTATTAATATTATTATTATTATATTATTATTATTATTATTATTATTATTATTATTATTATTATTATTATTATTATTATTATTCCTTTCATGTAGGCATCGTTCCGAAGTCAATAATGTTCATGCTTATTCTCAGATTTCTGTCGGAGTGATTTTAGTTTTGACTGATTGAAAGTCCTGTGAAAACATTATTGTATATACTTTCACGATAAAATGCAAATTTGATGTTGGTGTAATGTATTAGTAATTTACAGGAGGTAGGTAGACTGCTGAATATTTTCATCTCTCAAATATAACTACATTTTTTTTTCTTTCTCTTTCATTAATGTGTCAGAATGTGATTCATTGAGCTAGCAAGAATAAATATATGCAGATGTATGAATGAATGGGTTTATCCATATGAGTGTGTGTGTGTGTGTGTGCACGTGTATATGTGTGTGCATGTGTCCGTATTTACGTTAGTGCTCGTATCTCTATGAAGTTATAGCTATAAATAAAACCAATCATGCCTAGTTAATGTATTTCACTCCATTAACACTAGCCTTGTGTCTTTAAATTAGCCAAGACGTTATTTCAGAATGAAAACTCGCGAATTCTGTATACACAAACAATCTCAAAATATTTATGGCTATATACAAGCTCTATACATGCATTTTTATATCTATACATATATGAGTGTGTGTCTAAGTACATATATACAAGGACATGTCTGTACACACACATATACAAGCCTGTATATATATATATATATATATATATATATATATATATATATATATATTATATATATATTATATATATATATACCAATTAAGGACTGAACACGAAAAGTGGACAGTCAACATGCTAGATATAGACGTCAAATCGCCATTCACCACAAAAGATTATGTTCTCAGATCAAACTGAGTTTGATCTGAGAACATAATCTTTTGTGGTGAATGGCGATTGACGTCTATATCTAGCATGTTGACTGTCCACTTTTCGCGTTCAGTCCTTAATTGGTATATATAAATATTTTATCTTCGGATTCTTATATATATATATATACATAATCTTTTGTGGTGAATGGCGATTTGACGTCTATATCTAGCATGTTGACTGTCCACTTTTCGTGTTCAGTCCTTAATTGGTATATATAAATATTTTAATCTTCGGATTCTTATATATATATATATATATATAATATATATATATATATATATATATATATATATACATATATATACACATATATATTATAACCTGTGTGTATATATACATACTTACATACGCATATATGTGTTTTTATAGTGAGGAACTGCTGTCCTAAAACCTTTTTCAAGAATTATCCGTACATCTTCTAATTAAAATATCCTGCAAACTTACGAATTATTATTTTTAATACGCTGAGAATTATCCGTTTGCTAGAAACAATAAACAAGTCATATTCTATCTTTTAGTATTAGGAAATTAATGAATATCTACCGTTTTTCTATATAACGAGATGGAAACTGCAGGAATATTTTACGCAAATTATTTCTGAAATACCTGACCTAGGTAATTATAGTAAAAGTAATTTCACTTTAAAAACTTTTTCCTTTCTATAAGTATTTCCATTTCAAAATGTTTAAGTACCGAATATTTTGCCGCATCCCAAACAATAAAATCACCATCACTTCAACAATCCGAAATTTACATATTTTGCATTATTGAACATTCTCAGTCTCTGTTCTGGATTTCGATGCATTTTCAGTCTTCTAATTTCAAGAGAAACATTAGACAGCATTTACCCTCCAATGCATTTTGAATAAATTTTCTCCCATTGATACAATCAAATTCTTGCCTATCATGAACAACCACAAGCCCGAAAGATTATTTTGTACTTTCACTTGCCTTGACATATTCCCGTTGCAACCCTTCTTAACATAACATTGAGTATTTACCGATATTTATTCTAGCGATTGTGACGTTCACAACTTTGTACTAGGTCTTTCACAATTTTGATCGTAAATTAAACGTACACACGCTTTAATATTTAATCACGTCTAAAGCAGGTAATACAGATTTTCACATGCATTTAAACATCTGTTTAAATGAAATGCTTACAGAATAACATAACAATTGAGCAATATATGGGTGGATATGTAGTTAATCGTGGATCGGAGAGTAATAATCCAAGTATAAATAAATATATATATATATATATATATATATATATATTATATATATATATATATATATATAATATATATATATATATATATATAAAAGGAAATGAAGAAAATGCTGACAAAATAATTTAAGTAATTGAATTAGGTGAAAGTTCTTTTTACCGGTTGCGCATTGTTATGCTTATCAAAAGATATATTTTTAAGAGAGATTAGAGTTCCATTCTGATAGATTTTTTCCTCTTATCTGGAAAAGATAAGAGGAAAAAATCTATCAGAAAGGAACTCTAATCTCTCTTAAAAATATATCTTTTGATAAGCATAACAAATGCGCAACCGGTAAAAAGAACTTTCACCTAATTAAATTGCTTAAATTACTTAAATTATTTTGTCAGCATTTTCTTCATTTCCTTTTTTATATATCACAACTCGTGTTCCACATCTCCTTTTTTAAATATAATATATATATATATATATATATATATATATATATATATATATATATATATGTGTGTATATATATAGAGAGAGAGACAGACATATATATATAAACATCCATCATACTTTCATAAATACGTACATACATACACATACGTACATTACATACATAAATACATACAAACAAAAATATCCTGTTGTTGATTTTGAAGTTCCAATGAAGGAACTTTGGATCGCGGTTAGAAAGCGGTTCTTTCTCCACTGGCAAGAAATCTTGAAATAAACTGAATAATGACATACATATTAGGCGTAGTGAGATTGATGCGTTAATGTGATAATAAAAAAAAACATTTATATATTTACGTAAATTAATATGAATGAGCATGTTCGCCGCTTACAGAAGATCCTTTAAAAGACCTTCGAAGATTTATTTATTATACATTTCATTGGAATATACTTAAAAATTAATCCAGTTAATGACGTAAAATCTTAAGAGTTATGAGTAAGCATGATTTATCGTTCATCGGCGACCTAGAAAACAATACAGAAATGACGATTGCAGTTTACAGATAAACCTCACTAGACACAGTTATAAATAACTTTAACTATCTCATGTTGAGTGCTAAAAAGCCTGCAATTTAATTCGGTAATATGAGTGGGTTGGTTGTATTCAGTTTAAAATTTCCGTCATGTAATTGTTATTTCCTGTTTTGCTCTCCGATCCACTTCCATAGAAGTAAATGCTTTTATTTTAATCAGTTTGAAGAAATATATTCTATTACGGAGGCGTAGTAAAATTGCTATGAAAAGTGATACTGCAGAAATAATTGTCTAAGAGATGAACGTTAACCGAATTTTTTTCACAAGTTGTTATCCTTCTTATTTATTACGTTTTTGATTTTGTAAAGTGAAACAGTCACATAAAACATATTTGCTTACTACATTTTGAGGTATATTTCTTAATCCTTCATTTCATATAACCTCACACACACAACACAATGCACAAAATGAAATGTGAGACATTGTATCGTTTTTATAGAAATAGAAATTTAAACAAAGTAAACACTTTGTCAAAAGTAGAATCATGACCAGTGTATTTTTAGTGGTTTTGATGTGTGTAGACGAGGTAAATGGCCAATAACAGACAGATGCAGTATATCACGAGAAGGACACATTCTGTTTCAAATACAGGTCCTTATTCTTCATAGGGAAGCTGTTCTACAACATAAATTTTTCTCAACATATACGTATCTATATAATATATATATATATACATATGTATTACTTTCCAGTAAAATAAAGCGCCACCAATATGTATTTAACGATGACATTTTTCGCTTATTTATTACTCTGTTAACGGCTAAACGTTCAGGCGAGTATGAGGGCATTGATGTGGCATCATTTGAAATATTTTCTAGGTAAATGCAGCTGATGAAGAGTGATTAAACTTACGTTGTCAAACGTATTTGAAGAGTCAGAAACCGGTCCTGCATTATCCGATTCTGAGTTGTCCCTTTATAGAATGTTCTTCCTAGAGCTAAGACAAATTGTTCATGTTTCTTGCACAGACACGACTTTGCCAGTATATACGATGTGAAGCTTTACAATAGCGTCGTATTTGTATCGATTGGTATTTTCCAGTAAATATTGGTGTCTCACTGTACCACTCATCTGTATTTATACATACATACATACATACATACATACATACATACATATATATATACATACATACATATATATATATATATGTATATATATATATATTATATATATATATATATATACATACATACATATATATATATATATATAATATATATATATATATATATATTATATATATATATATATATATCGAATAAGTTTATAGCTTTTCGGTGAAAATACATGACCAAAATTTCAAATTGTACGTGTCCTGTGACCATTTGATGTCCCTTCTACATATGTGACCTTCTACATATTTCCCCACCTGTACAACTCCGATAGATGTCCGTGTGATTCATATACAGGTGATCATATACTCCTATGCTCCGACGCTTTAACAAATAAAT
>NC_043004.1:47219051-47221551 GCF_006345805.1 Octopus sinensis | reverse complement strand
AAATTGTTTCTCCATTTTCTTGTATTATATATATATATATATATATATATTTATATAAAGGGTAAAGACCCCCTTCGGTCATGAATGACCATGGGATTGCACCTAGAAAGTTACCTTCCCAGATACAAGTCCGGGCAAGGTTGTTTATGGAAGACCAGCAGTCGCCCATGCATACCAGCCTTCCCTCTCCACGCCACCAGTGTTATCCAAGGGAAAGACAAAGGCCGATACAGCTTGGCACCAGTGACGTCGCAACTCATTTCTACAGCTGAGTGAACTGGAGCAACGTGAAATAAAGTGCCTTGCTCAAGAACACAACACGCAGCCCGGTCCGGGATATATATATATATATATATATATATAATATATATATATATAAATGGATGAGTGTATTTTTACCTTGTTAACAATTAACACGGAAAAAAAAAATAAATAGTTACGGGGCAGCAAAAATCTCACAAGTAAAGTTGTTGTAACTCCTTGTTTATAAAGGTAGAAACTTGGTGTTTACGTTGAATATTTTGAATAATATATGAATAAATAAATGGAGTTTAACGCAGGTGTAATCAAATATTTTTACTTTCGACACATGTTTTGAAAATTCCACTGATACTATTCAAAAGAATTAATGGTATAAACAATGCAATCTTCTCCTCAGGAAAGTGGAAAAAACGAAACTCGTCAATAAGACATTTTAGCAAAAAATGATGGATGTGAATGTTAAATATAAAGGAAATTAAATTTTAAATATATATATATATGGGAAATTCCAGGATGTTTTGAACTTTTTTATACATTATCTTCAATCCAAGAGAACTTGAATCTTCGGTGACTGGTGAGGAAAGCTGGACTTACTGTTATGATCCAGAGACAAAGAAAAAGAGTATCTCAGATCAACTAGAACCAAGAAGGTTAAACAATGCATGACCACCACAAAGATTATGCTGATCTTCTATTCCGAGAGCAGGGACATCATATACAAACACTCGGCTTCCTCTGGCAAGACACTCAACAACGAGAAATTTTTGCATGTTTTGAGTGTAATGTTTAACATATTTCGCTGCCAGAACCACAGTTCTTCCACCCGAATGGGTGGCACCTGCCTCATGGCCATGCAATTCTCTTCCATTCTGGTAACCACCTACTTGACGGAAATGGGCAAGAACACTGTCACTCGCCTTCTCACAACTTCAAACTATGCACATTGGGACAGGTTTATTCTTGGAACTGAAGGAGAAAACTCAGAGGAAGCCGTTTCAGAGACATTGAGAAGGTGATGGATGTTGTGACAAGTTTTCTGTCCATTTTCAGTTCCAGGTTGCTGCTGCGCTTCTATAAGTGCATTAAGTCAGAAGGTCTCACTTAAAAGGAGGTCAGAGTTTTGTGTTTCATTTAAATCAGGGAATATCGCTCCCGAAGAATTTTCAACATTTCTGGGATGCACCTTTTACATATAATATATATATATATATATATATATATATACATGCAGTATATACATACAAAATACCTATATAAAAGTAACATACAGTTTAAAGCCCGTTCATTGCATGTGGCTAACTGATATCATCAACAGGATAGATTTAAGCACCACTGGATTTACTTCACCAATTTCTTAGTGTCTGTAGTGTTTACTGAATACGAGAGAAAGAAAAAAATGGAATTCACAAAACGATTTATTATTCAGTATGATCATTACGATCCGTGGTCAATCGATGTTAACGTGTGAAATAAATAGCCTCGTGAATTCCACACACACACACACACATATATATATATATATATATATATATATACATATATATAATATATATATATATATAATATATATATATATATACGCGAGAAAGAAGCAACAAGAATGGATAGGTTTTTAGTACAATCGTTTCATACAAGGACAGGCTTTATTAAAAGTTGCAAAAATTACAGCATACTCATCAGCTAAAATACATGTGCGTTCTCTAGACATCCTAGTGGTTGAGGCTATACTCATGAAGTAATGAAGATAATTAAGTAACATAAACATAAACAGATATCCAAAGTTCATTAAAGTTCTTTAAAGATGATGTACAGTCTTATCACAGAATTTAAAAAAAGTTTTAATAGCAACCCAGAGAAGGTGACCTAATCCATAGTGCACATATGAATTTCCAGAGATATGATGAGGGATTACATACTCCCAGAAAACAAATTTATCCATTGTTAATCACAACGAGGTGGGTCTCAATTCCTGCTTATTAGCATTACAGAGAGGGTGAATTAATCCTTTGTATAGATGCACAATTTCCAATGGTGTAGATGTAAATTTCCAGAGAAATGAAGAGGAATTTCATATTCACAGGCGATAAATTTATCAATGGTTGAACACAATGAGGTAGGTATCAATTCTTGTTATATGATTAGGTATTTGCCACATTAATCATATTACTGCTATTTACGAGAGGCTGTAGCTATTTAACTTTTAAAGGCTGAAGGGCTTTCTAGAGAGGCAAAGAATAGA